>NC_043968.1:66487682-66627682 GCF_902148855.1 Sphaeramia orbicularis | reverse complement strand
TCTGCTCACTGGTTCTCTTGCGTGGCAGAGCTGGTTTTCCCCCAAATGTGCCTGAGTCAAAGTGGCGGGGGCCAGGGTCTCGTGGAAGTGTCACAGACCTCCATTCAGTGACATCTGAACCAGAAGGCATGCTGGAGGACCAGAGGAAACGCTTTGAGTTAGCCATCAACTCCTCCTCACTGGGTGGTGTGGTGGCGGTCTTAGCTCCTGGACCAGGAACTGCAGGGACTCCCTTCTTTCGGGGGAATAAAGGTCCTGGATAGGTAGGAGCCCCATTGGTGATCCCCCCTGCCCCATTATTATTGGCACTTAGGAACTTTGATGGGTCGAGGCTGTGGCTGGTGTCATTAATAGCCACAGATGTCCCATTGTTGAAGCCATCGCCATCTCGAGGGTCTAGGGTCAACCCCCGCCGCTCAGAGTGAACATCCATCTCTCGGAAGGAGGAGCTGCGTTTGGGCGGAGCTGGTGCATTCTTTTTCTTTTTCTTGATGAGGCTGAGGAAGCCACTGCCCCGGGTCTTGTCTTTGTCTTTGGGGAGCAGGCGGTCATCCTCGTTCAGATTGCTGTCAAGGAGGGGGCGCTCTTTCCGGGGGAGCATGGGGGATGACACCACAGCGTCTGGCTCCAAGAGGTCTGTGAATGAAAACCATGAGGAACAAATAAAACTGAAACACCTTCATGGCTTATGAGAGCATCATTATCATTTTGTGGATGGATGCTCACCAGGACTATCTCCATCCCGGCTGTCCATATTTTTGCGGAGGGGCCTGGTCTTGGTGGGCAGCTCTGGAGCTTGCTGGATGGAGCCCAAAGTCACCTTCTTCTCTTTCTTCCCCAGCTCTTTTTCCACCTCTAGAAGTGCAGTCTACATTTTAACAGTCATTCAAAGGTGTTCCTCTATTCTCATTCATTGATTCATTGTAAGAATCAAGTGCTTTGACTTAGTCCAGTTCAAAACCAATTTCACACCAGTGGAACACCAAAATACAACACAGACAGCACATGGAAATGTATCAACATGATAGGTACATACATCAGATCCTTGGGGGGGTCATTAGGAAAAAAAAATCTATATCTATAATTGAGTACTACACAACCCACTCAGTTAAACTAGATGATCTTTACAGAACTTAATCTGTTCTTGCATCAAATGTGGTTTGCTTTTTTTGGCTAATTTTTTCTCATCAATTTGAGCTGCTTCTTGTAAATTTGAGGGTTTTTTCCTTGAAGACTTACATCTTTCTACTCGGAGAATATGAGTGGTGTGCACATATTCATAAAAACCCATTTGTAAATTTTGCAATTATAACCATCTTCATAAAAAAAGATTTAGAGACATTAATGTTTTGTTCTTAATTTTACTTCGAAATACCACGCTTTTAATTTGAAGCCAAATTGATGCCAAGTTGGGCTGCTCTTATGTGACTCACCAGAGTCCTCGACATATCATATATATCAGAGTTGCGACACTTCCATAGACTCCCGTTGTCAAAGAAATATGCACCTTCTTCTGGGTCATGGAGGGGCCAATAGTTCCAAACACTGAGTGTAACACCGTCAGAACACATTCATTTCTATTGCAGCTGATCTAGAAACTCCAGATACAAGATAATATATCGTCGTCTTTCAGATTATCAAGTGTATTTCCTGTATTAGTGGACATACATGTTGTAAATTCAGTTGTCTTTGGTTAGGGTTAGGGTTTGTACAAATTTATATCAAACTGTTCCGTTCGATTGTCAGCTATAGCCCTAGAGTTTGCTAGCTGACTTGCCCAGCTGTTGCGATTTAACCACTGTAGCTACAAATTATGGAGTTTTTACGATAAGGTAATGTTAGTGCAAATGTTTTTATCGGTCAGTTTCATTTTAGTTGTTTTGCTGAACCTGGTGGTTTGGTTAAGTGTGTCAGCTGAGGTAATGTGCTAAATTAGGAGGAGAGCTGAGCTCTGCCAATAAAAGTTCATCAAAGTTATTATTTATGAGTTAAAGGAAGCGAAACTTCTGTCACTTGGCGTTTGTAAGATCTGGCTCATTCTATAAGCTCATTCTCATTCATTCTATAGGTATACTGCTGAGTTTGAGCTTGCTACTGTTGAGTTTTTAATGAGTTTTAATGAGTTTCTGTGCTAATGCTAACATGCTAAGTTAGCCGCTATGCTATCTGCTGGTTAATGTCATATTGTGTGTTATCAGAGTAGAGCTTGGCAGGCACACAGTGTTCAGAGCTAACCACTGTTTTCAACTTGTACCCCAGTCCTATGACAGTAAAGCTAAAAAAATGGAAAAAAATTGTCTCCTTACGAGTACAGTACAATTGCAGCATGAATGAACTTGTAAAGTTAGCACCTCTCACGTAAGTAGCCTACCCAAGCTGACACCAACCTTTCCACCCAAAATTTAAGTTTTCAAAGTAATAAATGCAGTCCTTTCAGTGGTCAACCCCACTACTGAAGTGTAACATGCACAACAATACATATGGTAGTGACACAACGGTTGTGTGTGGTTTATTTTGAGATTTACCATGCTTACTGCTGTTTCTCCCATTAAATAACATGGGAGCACTTAGTTTGTTTGGACCTATTCAGGCTTACATGAACCATGTGATCGCTAGAGCCGCGACATCAAAGCGTGTCATAGGGCTCTGTGACTCACTATAGCTTTGCCACAGCTGCTACCAAGGACTCAGCTGATCAAAGTTGTGAACAACTTTTAATTCCTTTTTATGTTGCATGCAGCCAACAAGGAAATTTATGTTGTTTTTCTGTTTTATGTTTTTACAGAGAATCTTTACTTGTATATTGTGTATGTCATCATTTTAAGTTTGCTTATAGTGTGTGTTTATCAGATTTTATCATATCTGTACATTGTTTAGTTTTCACAGTGGATTTGGAGGAGAAGCTTCGGATAAACCTTTTGCAAGAAAGCCACTTGACTGCCTGTGCTTGGAGGGAATTATATTGTTACAGTAGTGGAAAAAAGTTTCTCAACACTTATATACAGGGTGAGTCAGAAAAAACGCTCTTTTCATTTAAAGAAATTGTACCACTGAAATGGAAATGCTCATTTTTCTTTTGATTATACAGTCATATTGATGTGGTTATTGAGCATGTCTGGCGATTGAATCATTGATTTATGGCATAGCATAACAGAGGGAATGTCCATTGTTTATTGTGCACCGAAATATCTGCCAACACAGTTTATGCCACCGTGAATGAAATTTAAATTATCAACCATTACAGCATGTTTACTCGCCATCAAAATGTTTTGTCTCAACGAAGTCGTCCGGCGTGACCTTCAACCTGGCTACCATTCAGATTGATGCAAATCTGTGCTCGTTGTCGCATCTCTAACACAGCTCTTCTCGCCATTCGTGTTCGTCGTAGGGCTTGGATTTCAGCCGTGATGCGATTTCGGAGTTCCTGAAGAGTTTGTGGAACAGTCTGATACACACAGTTTTTAAGATACCCCCACAAGAAAAAATCAAGGGGGGTCAAGTCCGGGGATCTAGGTGGCCACTCTCTCTCCTGACCCAAACAGACAACTCGATGAGGAAATAATACCTGCAATCGCTGTGGTCTTGCCATGATGAAAACTCCCTGGGCACTGTCATGTAGGCCTATGTCCTGAGTGTGAAAGCAAAGCCCCGACTCCTGTAATTGTTGTCAATTTCAAGTTTGTTCACTGTGGCATACATTGTGTTGGCAGGTATTTCAGTGCCCAATAAACAATGGACCTTCTCTCTCTTATGCAATGCAATAAATCTATGACTACATCACCAGACATGCTCAATAACCACATCAATATGACTGTATGGTCAAAAGAAAAATCAGTGTTTCCGTTTTAGCAGTACAATTTCTTTAAATTGAAAGAGCGTTTTTTCTGACTCACCCTGTATAATATCTGCAGAAAAATCTTTGTGTTTCAAAAGATATGGCAGGTGTGAGTTCAGTGACTTAAGATTGATTCTTAATGCAGTATATCACAAATACATGGGGTGTCCAAGAACTTTTTTCCACCACTGTATATCTGTCTTTGTATATTTTTGTGCAAATTTTCAAAAGTCATTGGTCTGCAGTGGCTTTTATCGATATTTTTAATAAAACATGTTCTATTTCAATAAAAACTGTTGACTCTTTTGGGTGTTTGTTCACGTTTTATTCAGCAGTTACAACCTTTGTTAGAAAACGCTTCAGACAAGACAACAGCACTCACCATCTGAGATGCTGGACTCCTGAAACATAGTCTCAAATGCTTGGTGTGTTTCAGCAAATGACGGGCGTTCCGATGGGTTCCACCTCCAACCTGAAAGACAAAGAAAATGTATTTTAAAAAATAGTTGTGTGTTAAATTGAGCAGCAGTGCATCTTATTTTCTGGATGGACACAGCATTGGTACTCACAGTGCCTCATAAGCTCGTAGACCTTCTCGGGGCAGCCCTCTGGTCTGTCCATACGGTAGTCTTTCTCTAGCAGCTCGTAGACTTGGGACAAGTCAATGCCAGGGTAGGGAGACATTCCGTATGTGGCGATTTCCCACAGCAGCACACCGAACGCTGACCATGTAGGTAAAAGACAATGAGCCTGTTTACATGACTATGAAAATCCAATAACTGGGAGTAATCAGATAATTGTAATAATCAGATCTGATGTGTTTACATGCATTTAAGCAATGTGATAATCGAAAAACTTAGATATTTCAGTCCATTATTGGATTTCTTTTAAGGTATGTATGTACATAGTGATGGTAGTCTCAAACTTCCTGTTATTGTCTTTTGCTCACGTTTGATTACATAATTCCTGTTTTCTACCATTTTTAATTGTTTTTACACAAGTGCAGATGTAAAATAACTAAATAAATCAGATTAATACATATACATGCAAGAAAACATCGGAGTACTGGGGAGAAATCCAGGTGTGTTCATCTGATTTGTCAATCAAATTATTGCTATTTTCTGATAAACATATCAGACGGTGGTTTACATGATCACTAATAATCTGGTAACTCCAGAAATCGGATAATGGTCAGAGTATTGGCGTACTTATAAACAGGCTCAATTGGTACTGAGGTTCATATAACAAATGGCATATCCAACATGAAAGAATGAGGTGTAAAATAAGGTGTGGCAGAAATATGTGCGATACTCTATCTCTACTCTATATTGCATTAAACGTTCCAGGTGACCCTGTCCACTGAGATCAACCTCAGATTCATTAGAATACACAGTAATACCATGAAAATGATGGATAACTGCACCCATGTTCAAATGAGGACATTAAAATTAGCCATTCTGGAGAAAGCTTAAAAACTGTATGTAGGGATAGGAGTAGTTAAGAATTTAATGATTCCAATTCCATTATCAATTTTGCTTATCGATCCGATTCCTTATCGATTCTCTTATCGATTCTCATTGGAATAAAAGAGTACAAACTGGTGTGTTTGCATTAACTGTCTAACTGTCTTTTATATTTCCATCTCTGCACCGAAATACAAATACAGTATGTACAAATAATAATAACAGATGACGCCGGGGGGTGGGGGTTGTACAGTAAAAGTGAAACTTAAGATGCTTTACTAATTCCTCTATGTCTCCCGTTGTTGTGCACCTCATTTCCTTTCCCCTACCTTCAGAAACTTTTATTTGAGGGGGCAGGACACTTGTTGCCCGCACCACAACCAGGCCTAGACGACAGCCTGGTGTTCACTCTGCCGCTAGATTTACAAGCACTGCTAAGCAGCGTATCAAATACATGACATTCCTGTAAATGAATCACATGCTGTGTGGACAAATGTTTTAGCATATTGGAGAAATTCCATCCTTTTGAAGAAATGAAAGCTTTGCAAGTGTTACAAGTGGCCCTGTGTGTCATCTTTTTGGATTGCTTCTTCCTCAATGCCATGTTGGCTACGTTCTGACCAAAACAATGCAGCATGCGCATGATGTCATCATGCATGCACAACGAAGGTGGAATCGATAAGCAGAATCGTTAAAAAGGCAGGCAAACGATTCCAAGGAATTTAGCTAGTGGAAACCTGTTCTTAATTCCCATCCCTATGTGTATGTTTCCTACAACAGTAATAAACATAGTTGCTGTATAAACATGGCCTAATGGCTTATAAATGACAGGAGAAAAACTCTGAATGCTTTATGTACTACTGTTTGTGTGAGAAGCTCTCAGGGAGGAATTGCTATGTAAAGTTTTTAATTTGTCGCCATTTTCCAAGCGTTGTGGGAGGAAAACCACAAAAAATCATTCTGATTTCATCTTTGAAATACACAGGAAAAAAAATTGTGTGTAGTTCTTCAGATGTAAATGTGAAATCAAAGAAACAACAAATTAGAATTTGGACTGAAATATGTATTCAGTAAAATGTGTAAAAAAAAAAAAAAAATCCCAATTATAATCAAGCTTCAAAGAGTGGTAGTTTCTGAACATAACATTTTGGATTTTTCTGCATGTTTAGTGCAGGGGGACCCATGATTTTTTTCAGGGGTACATTAAAGTAGATCTGAATGGCTGTAGGTGATTTGATGTGTAAAGATCCTGATGAGTCCATTTGTTTCTTGTGTTCTCAAACAGCAACTACAGATTTTTTTGGGTGAGTGATCCTACTCACCCCACACATCTGACTTGATAGAGAACTTGTTGTAGGCAAGACTCTCAGGGGCCGTCCACTTAATGGGGAACTTGGCCCCCGCATGAGC
The DNA here is from genome assembly GCF_902148855.1 of Sphaeramia orbicularis. NCBI lineage: Eukaryota > Metazoa > Chordata > Actinopteri > Kurtiformes > Apogonidae > Sphaeramia > Sphaeramia orbicularis. The sequence continues at coordinate 66,620,974 of NC_043968.1, read as the reverse complement.
TGTGTAGGTGTCTCCAGTCATTAACCTGCTCAGGCCAAAGTCTGCAACCTTCACCAGATGGTTCTCTCCAACCAGACAGTTACGAGCTGCTAGGTCTCTATAAGAACGAAAGAAATCAAGAAAAAAAGAACTTAAAAATCTTAATCATTGGAGTTTGTTTGTTTTTTTTTGCTGCTGGACTCTTTGATCTAGTTGTAGTGTTTAATCCTGCCTTCACATGCTAGGGGAATTATGGTAAAAACTAGTTACAAACTTGAATATTTCACATGAACACTCCCTCATGTCATATTTTCCACTGAAGAACTGGGAAAAAAATTGATACAAAAGATGAAAATAACCTTTGACCTTTTCAACATCCCGGAGAGAAACAAGAAATTCACAATGAATGACAAACAATGCTTTTATTACATTCTGCTGCTGTTAACTGATGAGTTTGCATATTTATAGTATACCTGATTTGCAACCCCCCCCCCCCCCCCCAAAGAAAATGCTAAACACTTTCACCTAAGTAGCAGGTCTCAATAAATTGTGTGTCAGCGATTTTGATTTCACTACGACAACAAAAGCTACACTGCACATGTAATTTCGAATTCACTAGTGGAAAGGATCATCTTACCGACAGCACAAGAAGGCAACCTAATAATGCACAGTTCAGCACTACACAGTCCATAGATGTTTACGTTTTCAGAAGTGGTTTTCTAATGTTTTATAACATTTGGGATTTTGCTTTACATAGATTTGAGGGAGGCATAACATTACAGCAGAAGTAGACTGTTTCCTTATTTCAACAGTGAGGGCATCTAAAGAATTTCTCTCTGATATAACAATCTTCGATCTACTTCTTTTTCATTGCTTGTAATAAAGTTACTGGATAATTCATCACATTTTGCCATTTTTTCATGTTTGTTAGTTACATTTTTTAGTGTCTACACCTTGATTCTAGCTTTACGAAATCTAGCCATGAAAAATGATGCTTACATGACTGACAGTTTTTTTCTTAATCACATAGGAAGATTTGGTGTTTAGTACTTCTGTGTATGACAGGTCACAACTTGAATCATAAAAATATTTTTCATACACATATTTTTACTTCATCTTCACAGATCTGACAATTTTTGTTTTCAAAAAGCTTCCTGTGACTACAAATGTCTAAAAATATTTGTGACATTGGTTTTAGAGATGTACACAGTTTTAAGTGTGAGCGCACCGAAGGAAAAAAAAAAACAAAACATGCTGTGTTTTAGTACGCTGTGTTTTACACAGTATAAGAAGTGATTGTTGATGCTATCTTGCTTGTCCCTTAAGTAGACTGACATTTCTTAAACAATAGTTCTAAGCCTTGGGCTGAAAAACATCTGATCTAAACATTCAAAACATGCATAATATGTTCTGAGCACACACTAGCATAAAATAAAAAAAAAAACAAACCAACTGAGACGAAATATCTATAATGGGTCTTGTTGCTTCATCTCTAATATTGGATTTCCCCACATGGTTTGTGTGAAATAGGGCCACAAGCCAAGTCAGGTTTGAAAATAAAAAAGGCAGAAATAAAAAGCAAAAATCATCTCATTGGCTTCTTAAGGTCCTTGTTAAGTGTACCAGAGCAAATGGACCATATTACAACATCTCCCTGTCTTGTGATATGAGACAGTGTGTGGAAATAACAGACCAGAGTCTGTAAGGGTCAAAGCAGAGTTTTTTTTTCTTCTCTGCTATACATGCCATGCTGACTGATCACTTCTCCTGTCAAACCAGAGATACTTGAGGCTAAAATCAGCTTTAGATGACAGTGATCACCCTCTTTGATTCTATTCAGACCTACCTATGTATAAAGTTTTTCTTCTCCAGGTACTCCATGGCTGAAGAGATCTGTGTGGCCATGTGAAGCAGCACCACAGCGTTGACCTCCTCTCGATTGCACTCCCTCAGGTAGTCCAACAGATTACCATGTGTCATGAACTCTGTGATAATATAGAACGGTGGCTCTCGTGTGCACACTCCTGCATAGAGCGCAACGAAGACACATCAATAATGTGGTCATCTATTCAACAATACTCAAAGCATGTTCATCCACAAAAACCCTCTAATATGTCACTAGACCAGGGGTCAGCAACCCTGGTCCTAGAGAGCCACTATCCTGCATGTTTTAGATGTTTCCCTCTTCCAGCACACCTGATGGTCATTATCAGGCTTCTGCAGAGCTTGATGATAGGCTTATCATTTGAATCAGGTGTGTTGGAAGAGGAATACATCTAAAACATGCAGGATTGTAGCTCTCCAGGACCAGGGTTGCTGACCCCTGCACTAGACCAACACCTTCTTTAACCATGAAAAAGAAATACAGCTGCAAAACAAACTCTTTCCAGTGAGACAGATGAATATATTGGCAGTGTCTACTGAAGACAAAGAAGACGTAAAACACAAAGAAAAGAAGATGACGACAAGGAAGTCAATGAAGCCAAAAAAGAGGAAGAATGAGAAGATGAAGAACAAGAAGGCAGAGGACAACAACAAAGACAAAGAATAAGACAACAAAGACGAAGAAAACAATGAAGAAGAAAACAATGAAGAAAAACAAGAAGAAATTCTCCCTCTTTGGTTACATGTTTCTGACTTGTGTGATAATACATTACTGAAAACATAATTCTCAATATTGCACTCCAGTTAAGCAGTTAGATTCTCACAAAATCCTAAACCTTTCAACCTTTTTAGAAAGTGTCAACATACCCAAAAGCTGTACAAGGTTGGGGTGTTTGATTTCTTTCATAACAGCAGCCTCTTTGAGAAACTCCTCCACCTCCATTGTATCCTCCTGGACAAAATAAACAAGCGAAAATCACAGACCTGTTGCGACTGCCTGCATTTAACACTAGGTGGCAGCATTTTTCATCAAAATTACAATGTGCTCACAATGAGAGCAGAGGAGAATGCATAGAAGAATCACTCTGTTGCTTTGTCTGTCTCTCTTATACCTTTAGCGTCTTTACAGCCACTGTGAGGTTGTACTTCTTCCAGACCCCCTCGTACACCTCTCCGTACTGCCCCCCTCCCAGTTTGTGTTTCATGGTAATGTCAGTGCGCTCGATCTCCCACTTGTCATAGTTGGGAGAGACTCCGTAAATGGTAGGTTTGTTGCGCTTTGGTGCAGGGTAATGCAGCGTAGTGATGAGGCCGTCAGCAACAGTGGAATGATGGTGCACCAGTTCTGCCAGTGTGTTAAAACGGCTTTCAGATGAGACGTACAGCTGCATCACAAACAGAAGAGACAAAAAACACACTGGGATACTTGAGCACTCTTCTAAACAAAAAACCCTCACTCCCATGTTTCCCTGACATTTGAAAGTTATGATACAATACTGTTTTGATGTACACAAAGCAGAACATCCTAGAGACAGAAATCCTTACCTGCAGAATGTTTTGCATTTAAAGGAGAACTTTGCATTATCTATACCTTAATTAAATAGTTTCAAAGTAATTGTGACGGTTAAATGGCTTGTTGGGGGGAGAATGGAAGTCCTCTGCCTTCCCACTAGCGCCTCTGGGCCAAATAGGCCACTTGCAACTTCAGTACACAGTCCCTGTGGCCTAGATCTGGTTGAGGTGGCCTAGATCTCACCTCTCGTGAGGAATGTCACAGTTTTTGGCACTACAACACAAACACATCCCCAGCCAGGCACAGCCGGCAAGCTCTAAACACAACCCAGCTATGTCTTCATTTCACAGGTGTTTACCATGGCAGAGCCAGCGGAGAAAAGGAAGAGGCGGCTGCTGTTAAAGGATGGAGGAATAAGAAAAGAGTGAGTGACCAAATGAGGAACAAGACTGCCTTGGTCCAGATTTTGCAAAATGGTGAGAGCTAAAAGAAAAAGAAGCATCCAAATGGATGCTGTTGCACTTGTAAGTATCACTGAGATAAATTCTTTATACTCTGTGTATTTCAGTGGATTTGTACGCTCTTGATGATGCTATTGGTTGTAACAGTGTTTACTCATATAAATGAGTGACATTCTTGTGGTTCAAACATGTTCTATACATCTGCCATGACAAAAATGTCATCATTAAAATTAAGTTACAAACTCAATTTATGAACGATGCCTGGATGCTTGTTGGCTAGTGGAGATGTTAGCATACTCACCAGTAATCATGGTTGTTTGTGTCACATAGGTGTATGTTTGTATAGTTTACAAGATTGCCCTTTGTCTCAGGAGTGCATTTTTATTATTTAGTCACAGAATTTTATCAGTTGAATCTGGTTTTTGTGAGATGTATGTAGTTCATTATATGACCCATGTCTAATTTGTTTCTTCTGAGTAGTGACTCCCATAACAACTAGCCTTGATACTGGATCTTAGCTGGTGTAGTATGATACTTATCTCTTGCACTGGTGAAGGTCAAGACACAATCAGTTTGAGTGACTTGAAATTGTATGAACAGCTGAGCATAAAACTCATAATTTACCATTTTTATGAAGGCTTTGATTTTGAAAAACCTTATTCAGTGTGTACCATTCACATTTGTATTATGTCCTCATTTTAATTCTAGTTTTATTTATATATAATTATTTTTACATACATATATATTTATTCTTATTTAATTTTTATATTTTTTCTGTATTGTTAAAATGTTCGTGTGGAGAATTTGACAGTAAAGTTGCTTTGCATGTTTATTTGACGAGGGAAAAGTCAAAGTAGTGATCTCACTGTCTATTCATGGTGTTATAGCACCATCTTGTGTTTTCATTGTATGCATTCCACAAGAAAGGACTTCAGCCAATCAGCTTTCAGAATTCGATTTACTGCCTCTGTGTGTGCGCTCGTAATATGACACTGCTGCAGTTTTTCTCTATGTCTGTGTGTCTTTGTCTGCTCATTAAGTCAAACATTCTCTGACATACAGAAAGCGATCCAGAGAAACAAAACTGCGATTAATCCATAACCGTACATCCTCTCTCAAAAATTCTTGGACTGGAGGCTCGTAGAGAGTCTCTTGAACATTTTAATAGATAATATGTGTCAAAAAAGTTTGAACTGAATAAGCAGTGATTGTGGAAAGAGTCTTGGCTTGTTAATTCTTTGATGTTAAAATACATTTAAAGGCAGATTGCCAACTTCTGGTTGGATTTAGCTCATGGGTGTGAGCATATGATTTGTCGGACTTGATGAGACCAACATTTTTGCATTTGTTTCATGTCTGTACGACATTCCTACTGGCCGCTAGAACCATTTTTGTGTACATAGGTGGTGCATTTTGGCACCTAAAGGGGTTAATTTTGATATTGTATGAAAGTGTTCACCAGACATGACATGTCTGCCAAATTTGGTGAGTTTCTGAGCATGTTGAGGTGGTCAAACGGCAGTTTAAAGTGCAAAAAGCATAAAAACAAATAAACTGTGATTAATCCATAACCGTACATCCGATCCCAAAAATTTTTGCGCAGGAGAGTTGTGGTGACTTTTGTGAATGTATGGATATATAACATGTGGGAAAAAGTCCAAATTGAAAAATTAGTCCCAGACATCGCATTATTCCGGGCCTATAAAAAAAAAAAAAATGAAGACAGTTATGAAAAAGTGGACAAACACTTTTTTGAGAAGGGTTTACTCTATCTTTTGATGCTATTTAGAAGCCATTATGACAAATGGCCTCAGACAAGTTTTAATTTGAAGGCTTTACTTTGAAAGGCAATTTGCCACTGGCAGGTCCACTCACTACCCCTCTCGGCTCAGTCCCTAATAAGCCAATTTGACTTCCATATTACTCAGATCACTATAACAGTCAAACATGTGTTAAGTTTATTTATCTGGTTGACAGTTTTTGTCAAATAAAAGTGAATGGATGGATGATTATTAATTTGCTTGCTGTGTTACTCTTGCAGTTATACAGTTAGTAACTGTCAATTGCAAATTCCAATATACATAATATAAGATGGATTTGGATTTGAGGGTCTACATCTCTGGAGTCGAACATGTCAGCATACAAGGACCAGATGGAGATGTTGATAGAGTACTTGAGTACTGGGCAGTATCCTGCTGGACTCAACAAAGCCCAGAAATGGAATATTAGAAACCAAGCCAAGAACCATTTCCTGGACAGCTACTACTTTAGTAATTGCTAGTACTATACTACTACCACTGGTAGTACCACAGTAACTACTATAGTAAATTTCACTTTATTTGGATATTCAAAACTATATAGTTAATGGGTGTGAAAATAATATAGGTGTGAAACCAGCACGCTGTGTGTTGTACCAAATTTACCCATGTAGTGAATGTACAAAAACACAACGGAAGTACAAAAATAATATGGGGGTAAAAAATGTACGTGACAACCGGACTCTGTGACAGATTGGAGCTGCTGATGTTTGTTAGCATGTTAGCTCTAACCTGTGTGGCTAACATTAGAAGCGACGGAGCCTCAGACTGCCAGTCCGCCTCAGAGCAGCTCCGGTTCCGTGACCTCCTTCGTGAAGTGAAAACAAATGTCTGAAACTTCAATGTTCGCCTAAAGTCTCCCCATTCTGCGCTGTTCCAGGAGCTTATTAGATCACCATTTTTTTGCTCTTCTTGTTGCCAGCTTCATTGAAAACAAATGCACATAGTCAGAGGGGGAGGGTTAAGTGTGGGTTTTACAACAGTGAATATGTACTTCGAAAGTGTAGGGGGAGCTCTATAGAGAAAAATGCTACAAAAACAGTGAAGAAGAACCAAAATAGTAAAATCTTACACAGTTCCACTTAGTTAAATTGCAGAGGAAATTTTAAATTTAGAACCTAGTGCTGCTACTAATGATTATTTGCATTGTTGACTAATCTGTCAGTAACAATCTTGACTCACTGATTAATCATTTGCATCTCTCGTTTTGCCAGGAAGTGGTGAAAACTATTTTCCAAACTGTGATGTCATTACTGTGACATCCTTTTTTGTACATGCACTACTGACATTCAGTCCACTGTCAAAGAGCAACAGAACATATTCACTGACTTTGACTATTTAAAAAAGTAATATTTAAAAAAAAATTACTTGAACCAATTACCAAAGCAGTTTTAGTAGTTAGTTTAGCTGTAAAAAAAGAATTTAGTTGATCACATCACAGGCAAGATTTCTTACTGTGTTTTGTAGATTCTGCATTTAGGCCAACTGAATGTCACTGCATGAAATGTAAAAGAGTTAAATGCTTTGAAACTATGGAAAGACTTAGGTTAAAAGACTAAGTGGTCACCGCTGAAGTATCATTATCACACCAGTTTTTACAATTTTGGAAAACCTATTTTCTTTAGTTTTTGTAGTGAAATAGCTGGGAGGGAATGAGATAGCTTCAAGGGCAGGATATTGGTCAGTGGACAAACACTTTTCCATTGTCAAACTCTTACATAACACCAAAAAAATTACAATCTAACATCTCCACTCTGCTTTGCTTGACTCTTTGCACAAAGTGAAAGGCAAGAGGTAAAATTAGGGAAAAAGGTGGAAACCTTGACTGCAGTGAAAAAGAACAGTGAAACTTAAACCGGATTTAATGGTTGGTTGGCATGTCTTTGGGATTAAACTATAAGCATTTTTCAAATGGCAGAAACAAAAACGAGCTTCACTAATACAGAAACCTCAAGTAGTTAAAGAGGTCTTAATCACTGAGTCAGTGTGAAATCAGGTTGCAGCACTGAGGACTGAGGTCATGTTAAATTCGCAGAGGTCTATCATACCCTTTATGTGTGTGTGTGTGTGTATATATGTATATATATATATATATATATGTATGTGTGTGTGTGTATATATATATATATATATATATATATATATATATATATATTTTTTTTTTTTTTTTTTTTTTTTTTAATTAATTAATTTATTAATTTATTTTTATTGTAGTTGATGCATCACATGGTCTTGTGCTGCTGTACATTTGAACTTCCCTTTGGGGGATCAATAAAGTATATCTTATATTGTCTTACCAGATTCTTGAGTTGTAGTTCTCAGTGTGAGGATGGAAAACAATATGAGATCAGGTACTCCAATGTGTGTTAGATGCCTAGCTGCCTCTTTCTGTATTTGTGTTTGTGTGCGTGTGTACTTGATGCTAATGCATGTCTTAGCATGGGCGTTAGTGTCTAGCTGGGCCTCGCATCTGCTGCCCATTACAAGTAGAACAGTGGTGATTAGAAGCATTCTTGTTATAGCTCGTGTTCCGGCAGCAAGCTCACCTTGCTGCATTGCAGGCAGGTGGGTGACATAGCCAGAATGGCAGCAGTCTCTTGGCTGGGATAGGTCTCAGGGGAAATCCCAAATTGACACTTGAAGCCCTGCATGTGTATTTTGTTGATCCTTACAGTTAGACTGGGATAACCTGTCTTCATTATAAAAGATGCCATGTCTTGGTCACATTCAATTAATAAATAAACAACATAGTTTGATGACATTGTGTGTTTTAACAACCAGTGCTAATGGCCATCTATCAAATGCGACTCCTGCTGCAAAATCACCTTTTCCAATGAGATGTGTTGTAACTTTCATTTATATAACGTGGTACCATATCATTTCATTTATAACATGTTTTCCATATTCATGTTGTGCCATTTCACACCTCTTAAACAGCTGCAACTACTGTTAAATGGGCCTCGTCAGAGGGAGGTATACATGTGTGGTAAAAAATTAAAATTTTTCCCCAATACCCTATTATGGCTCTTTTTTTTTTTTAGCAAATCTTGTCTAGTTTTTGGTTTTGAAAAATTCCTGTTAACAAACGTGCATATCTACTTGGCGAAAGCACGTATCGGAACTGCAATTTTCTCTTTTTTTTTTTGAAGTACAGATATATAAATATATATATATATATATATATATATATATATATACACTGAACAACAAAAGAAACGCAAGTTTTGGTCATTAATTTAGGCAAGAGTTCACCTGTCCTGTTGAGTTGTCAACTGAGATACACATTACAATAAGTGAGTTGTAACCATTGAAGCATGTGTTTGCAGGCAAACATGACCACGAGTGGTGTTGAGCACGTGTACAAAGTATCGGAGGTGCGGTACGTTTTGAGTGATATGGTAGTGGGAGCAACAAATGGGAGTGGCAATTCCCTTTGTTTAGCCGGGGGCTATAAAAAGAAATGGTAAGATTCAAAAGTTACTGCATTACCACGATGCCTTGCCTTAACAATAATCTGAGAGAACGCGCCATTGGTATGCTTGATGCTGGTTTAACGGCTTGCAATGTTGCCAGACGTCTGCAAGTGCACGAGTCCACCATCAATAGGCTGAGGACACGATTCCGAGACACAGGGACCACTCGGGACAGACCAAGATCCGGAAGACCACGTGTGACCACCCGTAATCAGGATCGCCATATTCGCTTGGCCCATCTCCGTGACTGTCAACTCAGTGCTACAAGGACAGCAAGAGAGACCCACTGTAAATTTCACAGCTGGATATAAATATCTCATATGAAACCAATATTCATAATAAAACTCCCATAAAAACCAATACCGAAACATACTTGCGTTTCTTTCGTGGTTCAGTACACATATTATATATATATATATATATATATATATATATATATATATATATACACACACAATTTTTTTTCCCATATTTTACTTCTTATTATGTGTATCCAACATACTGTGTTGAGATTTTGATACTAGCTTTTCCAAAAAGTTATTTTTATTACATGTAAAGTTTAGGGCCTTCAGATTTTAGGCATTTGATCCATTACCATGAAATTAGTGTTTTTTTTTTTTTTATTTTAATTTTTTTTTTAAATTTTATTTTATGTTTTACTTGGAGCTGGATAATGAAAATTACAGGAAATAAAGATATTTATACCTACTTTAGGGTACCTTATACAAAATTCTTACCGATTATAGAAAAGTATGTGAACTTGGGATGTCTTTTTCTTTGATCCATTGCCGATGACTTTTATTTGCACTAAATATTGTAACAAGCCATCCTGAGCACGTTTACATAACATTTAAGCTTACCAAGTGCATACAAATATGAATTTACCTCAACTTATGTACTGATGAAGAACAGGGTGAGTCAGAATTAGTAAAATTTATTCCCTTTTTAGAATTTATTAGGTGCATGTATCAAACACATTGGGTGCATGTCCAACAGAAATTTTGGTTAAAGTGAATAATCTAGAATTTTTTTATCCAGTTTTCTTTAAAATTTCCTCAAGAATACCTATATGATTTATTCTGTGACATGATTTCACAGCCTTTTAGGTACCTACAGAAAGTAGTGGTTTCATTAGCATTTCATGCAGTGGCGGCTTCCTCACACTCCTACCAAATGAGGTAAAGAATTGGGTAGAGGCTTCTATGTTTGCCTTTATCTGATCGACTCAGTGTTTGGGTTCCCTCCTGAGGATATGATAAGTGAGTTTTAAGTTCCAGCAGAATGCACAAACTGTAATCTTTTGTTAACAATGTATGATAAAAGAATAACATCAAGGTACGCATTTTAATTATGTACAGTTGCTTGTTCCTTATATTAGCTATGTTGTATATACCAGTGTAAAGAAATTCTTTGTAATTTATTCAAAAACTTTTCTGTTTCTCTCTCTCTGTATGTATGTACGTATACACACACACACACACACACACATATATATATATATATATATATATATATATATATATATATATATATATATATATTTATTTATTTATTTATTTTTTTTTTAAATCTTCTTCTCGCCCACCTGGGCGGTGTCTCCTTCAGACTCGGGTCCTCTACCAGAGGCCTGGGAGCCTGAGGGTTCTGCGCTGGATCTTAGCTGTTCCTAGGATTGCGCTCTTTTGGACAGAGATCTCTGATGTTGTTCCTGGTATCTGCTGGAGCCATCCTCTCAGCTTGGGGGTCACTGCCCCTAGTGCCCCAATCACTACTGGCACCACTGTTGCCTTCACACCCCACATTTTCTCTGTCTCCTCTTTCAGCCCTTGGTATTTCTCAATCTTCTCGTGCTCTTTCTTTCTGATGTTGCTATCACTTGGGATTGCTACATCTATCACTACTGCTGTCTTTCAATGTTTATCCACCACCACTATGTCAGGCTGATTGGCCATCACCATCTTGTCAGTCTGGATCTGGAAGTCCCACAGGATCTTGGCTTGTTTGTTCTCTGTCATCTTCGGGGGTGTCTCCCATCCGGATCCTGGGACCTCCAGTCCATACTCGGTACAGATATTCCTGTGCACTATGCCCGCTACCTGGTTATGCCAGGTATGCCTTGCCTGCCAACATCTTACACCCTGATGTGATGTGCTGGACTGTGCTGGACTTCTCTACACAGCCTACACCCAGGGTCTTGTCTGGTATGGTAGACCCCGGCCTCTATTGCTCTGGTGTTCAGGGCCTGTTCTTGTGCAGCCATGAGTAATGCCTCTGTGCTGTTTTTCAGTCCAGCTTTTTCCAGCCACTGGTATGTTTTCTCGATATCAGCCACTTCCTCAATTTGTCGGTTGTACGTGCCATGCAAGGGCTTGTCCTTCCATGATAGCCCCTTGGACTCCTCGTTTCTGTTTCTCTCTCTATCTGTATGTATGTATGTACGTACAGACACACACACACACACACACACACACACACACACACACACACATATATATATATGCTCATAACGGTATGGTACCAAAGTGTGTTCCAACACTACTTTTATGCAGACAGAAGGGGTTGTAAGTAATTAAGAAACGTTGGGACACCTGTAGGAATTGGTAGCACCAACTTTCAAGGCTTGATCAACCTCCATTGCTGCAGAACTGCTTTAAGTTGTTAACCCCTTTCTTGTTCGCTGAAAAAGGCCTTTTTGTATAATTCTGAAATGTACATTATTTTTCAGTTTACCTTTTTTTTTTTTTACCTCTGGCAGTTCACCGCTTACCTTTGTACCATTTCAAGCTGTTAATTGGACTTTAACTGCTTGAATTTCAATACCAAACTGGAAAAACTGGGGTGTTCTAAAACTTTTGATCGGTAGTGTGTGTGTGTGTGTGTGTGTATGTATATATATATATATATATATATATATATATATATATATATATATATATATATATATATGTATAATTTAGCAGCTGGCTAGATAGCTATTTTATCCATCAAGTTATCTGTTATCTCTCTGACTATGCCTGTTTGTGTCTAAGTAATTTATTTATTTTCTGACTAACTTACTACTTACCAATATCAGTCTTGTACAGCCAGGGCGAGTATTTCACTTGTCAGCCAAGCTGGATCAAAACCGGTCATCCAGTGGTGACTTGACTGAGGCTACGTTTAGACAGTAATGATCTGAACCGAAAACGCAAAAGTGGCGTTGCATTCTCACTTTTAATGTCGTGTTTAGATGTGTGTTTTGGGGGAAAAATCTGCATGCAGACTGACACACAAAAGTGTGTGAAATTTCCTATTTATCAATGTAGTATGCACGCCAGGTCAGTGGCGCCTACAGCTCGCTGAGTTCACAAGACCGTACTCTGCGTTCTTGATATTGAGAAATTCATGTACATAAATATCACATGACAACAAGTCCCTTATCCCCATCCCCACTTCCCCCCACCTGTAGGGGAAAAACTGTATACTAAAGTTGTAATTGGAAACTTACCTGTTTGTTTTCTTCAAACAAAATAGTCTGTGCTTTTGATACTATAGTCTGTTTTCATCCATTACTCAGTGGGCAATTCGATGCATTACTTTTTTTGCCCCTAATGAAATTCTAATTATGACACATTTTTGCTACAACACGAACTGGTGTTATAGAAACACATATTACTTAACATATTTAATTGTATTTTATGTGAAGTTTTGTCAGGAAGAGGGTATTTTAGCCATTTGCGTAAGGAAAAAAAACTGATGTTCTTTTTTTTTTTTTTTTTGAACCGTTACCAGGCTTATTTTGCCATTTTTTACCACATTTATATCATTTAATTAAATCATTCTTGCCATATAAAAGTACTTATAAGTACCTACCAAAATATGTTATTTAAGTTACTTTAGGTTATTTAGTTGGAACAGTATACCCATTTGAACAGCAAATTTTAAGTGAGTAAAGGGGATAAATGAAGCTATTGAGCTATAAAGAATTTATACCCACAGACACCTGTCTTTTATGATGTTAGATGGATTTCAGTCATCCTGATGTTGTAAAATACAGTGTATATTTCAAACCTTTCGTCTTGTTACATCTTTTACTTAGGCCTAGTTTAAAACTACAAGTAACTGCCTGGTTTCTTCAACTGTTCACCCTAGACCACTGTTGTCAAACATGTGGCCTGGGGGCCAAATCTGGCCCGCCAAAGGGTCCAATCTGGCCCGCGGGATGAATTTGTGAAATGCAAAAATTACACTGAAGATATTAACAATCAGTGGTGTCAAAATCATTTTAATTCAGGTTCCACATACAGTCCAGTTAGATTTCAAGTGGGTCAGACCTTTGAAATATTATCATAATAACCTATAAATACTGACAACCCCAAATTCTGTCTTTGTTTTTTTGCTGTAGAAAAGTAAAATTACATGAAAATGTTTACATTACCAAACTATAAAATTGCACTTGTTTCTCTTAAGACAATTCAAGTTGTTCATGTTATTCAGATTTTTAAGGAAACGTTGTAGATGTAAACCTGATCAATATATAATTCTACTTTTTCCACTGTTATTATTTTACTGGCCCGGCCCACTTGAGATCAAATTGGGCTGAATGTGGCCCCTGAACTAAAATGAGTTAACACCCCTGCCCTAGACCAAAACTCAGACTTTACACCAGAAAGAATGAATGGTTTGACATTTAGTCTGCTCATTTTTTAACATTTTTAACATAGGGTTTTTGGTTATATTGGCCACCTCTAACTGAAGAGGATGAAATTTAAAGGGTACAGCTGATTTACCTACATTTTTTCTTACTGTCAACCAATCACACATTAAGAACAAAACCACCACTGGATTAGCGCTATACTATGCCTCGCCGACTTCCCTTGACTGTGATGCTCAGCCTACGAGTCCCTGATCAAGACCTTTGAAAACAGGTTACAGTTAATTTTCGTTTATTTAAAGGCTGCAGCAATAAAATGTCTACTGATATTCACAGTGTGCATATATATTATTCACAGATATTCACAACTACCTACCTTGCCGTCAGACGCAGTGTTAATCCTGTAATGGTAGACTCTCCCCTCGTATCGCAGGGAAATGGACCTCTGCCCGGGGCTGCTCTCACTCTCCCGGACCAGGAAGCTTCCGTTTATGCCTGAGCTGAGCAGGTACTCTGCAGCGTTGCGTGAGACTGGCCCGTGGTACCAGCTGTGCTTCTCCAGGCTGTTGACAGGGGTGATGTAGTTGGATGGCACCCAACCCTGGCCATTCTTGGTCTGTGCCTCACACCACTCGCCATTGTGGTTGTAGCCCAGCACACGCAGCTTCTCTCCTGGTCATCAAAGAAAACAGAAATACAGAGCTGGAGAGATCTCATCAATTTAGCTGCTGGACAACATCCTGAATCAGGGAGGGAGTGACTGATAAGAGTCGTTCAGGCAGGGGGTATATATATGCATCACAGTTTCAGAAAGTCACACTTCTGTCTGTCTGACAACACACCTCCAGAGCTTGCGAACACAAGTAGACAGGTAGGAGTTTCACGAGTCTTGATTTTCAGGAGGTTAAAATGATGGAGTACTGTGAAAGCTATGTGTAAATGCAGAAAAACTTTAAACAAGCATATTAGTGCGGATGTAGCCACACAGCAGAATGGGGTGCAATAAGATAATGTGTCAGTGAGATAGCGGAAAAACTTTGGAAACTGTGATAATATTAGTTTCTGCTAGGGATGCACCAATTCCGATACCAGTATTGGGCATCGGCTCCGATACTCAGTACTGTACTTGTACTCGTAAAAGTAATCCAATACCACTGATACCACTTGAGGCAGTGTGACATTCGCAGTTAAGTGCAGCAGGTGGAGTAATGTGTGGGAAGTGTGAAGAGTGTGGAGATTTTTCAAAATAAATCACGGTGATAAAAGTAACGCTGACTGCAAGTAATGTTAAAGACACAGATGGATACAGATGGAGCGTTCTGTCTGTCCTCTGCGTACATTCCGTCTGTTTTCCAGGTGCTGGCGGATGCATACCCAAACGGAGAATACCACCGGGAACTGTGGAGGTAGCAGATCTTTTCAAAGAGCGACTGTGTGAGTTAGTGAAAAACTACTGACATATTTATGACAACTACCCAGGGCTTGGCCAGTTTCCGTCCTACTTATAATACTATGGGGGTACGGAGCAGTGCCGCCAGTGGAAGTGGAAATGAAACTTATCGCTCATTTACCCTACCTCCTGAAGCTTCGCTTTTAAACCTTACCAGTGAAAATGCTGCAACATTAGTATCCACATTAGTGTTACCTCTGTCGTCTCCATGTTTATTATTACATCATTATCATTTTTCATAAAACTTTACTCTTCTTCGTGGTATTTGTCCAGTATGGTTTATTTAAGAGCAGTGCCCCCTCATGGATTGACTGAGAAACGCTCATGCCAACACATTAAATGTCAGTAGCAGCACTTTGTTCCAGTCAGACTAGTGACAACAATAAAGCACATTTACAAAAGGAACTAAGAACTGTAATGGTATTATTAAGTACTCGTGTCAATACTCGGTATCGGCAAGTACTCAAACTTAAGAATTTGTACTTGTACTTGGTCTGGAAAAAAAGTGGTATCGGTACTTCCCTAGTTTCTGCTGACTGTTTTTATAGAATGGAGATAAGTATTGCAATTATGCAAAAATAATCACAGTTAGTTCAAATAATAATGAGATGATTATATAATGATAACTGTGGTCTGTTTGGGGCTGGTGTCAATCTACATTAAGAACATACTGAAAACAGCCGAACCTGTGCTTCAACTGAACTCTGCATATTTTGACTCAGACGTACACGCATCTAAAACTCAGAAAAGTTGGCTGGTGTTTTTCGTTCCACTGGTCATCTGCTGACCATAACTTGGGCAAATTGACTGTTACAATTTTGCAACGCAATTAAAATATAAAATCACACTTTCTCAAATAAAACCTATGTAATCAACAAAATTCTACAAGACAAAGCCAATTTGTTGTGGAGTTGTCCAATTTAATATTAGCCTCTAAAGAAGCCTGTACAGAGCTTTTCTTGTTAGTTTATTTGTTCTGTGCTTCCTTCCTGCATCTGTGGGATTTCTCTTCAGTATTGTTTTGCAGTTGGTTCAGTGGAAAAACCTCACATGTGACCCTATCGTCAGGAAGCCAGAGTCAGAAAGGGATAAAATCAGAAAGGAAGGATATCAGACAAGGAAGCAAACATGCTGATACTGAACATTTCCAGTGCAGATGCATGACATTATGAAGACTGTAAGTGTCTCTCAACCTGCATGTCACAGAAGTTGCTGTTGAACAAGCTTAAAGTGGAAGTACTGGCTTTGGGTACTATGGTTGAACTTTTAGAGTGGTGGCCATTGGGAGAACTTTCCCAGTTAAATTTAATGGATTTTGAATTAGAGGTGATCTGTGAAATTTCTAGCAGGAGAAAAATGCTACTTACCTTTAGTAATGCTAAGTGTGTTATCACCACTGGCCACGAAATCATACAGTGCGACAAACAGGTTGGGGTCATTCTCACTGGGTCTGGCCAACAGATTCTCTTTGGAATTCCAGCGGGCTGCTTCTGTCAGACCCTGGCCCTCAAAGTCTGGTTTCTGGAGGGCTTCTGCAAAGAAAAAAGATGACATTACTGAAAAGTGAGAAGAAAAAAAAAAAAGTGTTTGGTATGCCGTGCCCTTTTGTGGTGGTTTTCCTATTCAGCCAGACCCATGTACAACATTCAGCAACATTATCAACTGTGGCCTCTCTCCCTGTATCATTTACATTCTTTCACTTCCCCTTCAATGCTAAAGCTTTGTCCCAACCAGCAGGTAATCAGTGGTAATCTAACTGTGGGATTAAAAAGAAAAAAGAAAAAAACTGACCATGTGACCTGCAGTCTTCCTGGTCTCTCTACCATTTCATTTCCTTGATTATTCCTGCTTAGTTTTCATTTTCATGGATGTCTTGACAACTGCCACAAATTAGAGTGTGAGAACCTGCCTCAGCAAGAGACTTCTTTCAGTAACTGGCCAGCAGTCACATGTTAGGAGTGCAAGTTCAAAGTGCTTCAACCTTAAGTTATGTTAATTATAGACCCCACTGAAATTATAGCACTTTCAGAGTTGTAAAATTTTAAAACTAGGAAAATTTAATGTTTTAGACAAAGAGAAGCCTTTTTATTTCAGTTTGGTTTAAACATGAGCTGCACTGTGGGACTTACTGAAGATGTTGTCACACATTTCAACTCCTACAAACAAACTGTCTAGCACAGATAAAATAGATACAGGGAAAATAAAAGTATCTATGAGTTTAATGTTATGTTTTCTGATTCTGGTCATTCCATGCAAACTTCAATATTTTCATGAGAAAGTGTTATTACTTATTGCTGACACATGAAAAAGTACAAATATTAGGGCTGCAGCTATCGAATATTTTAGTATTCCAGTATTCCACTGAAAATTCCTTTGATTGATCGAGTAATCGGATAAAACTTATTTTTGCTAGGTTAAAGAGCAATTATAAATACGCAAGAGGAAATAAGGTATTTAACTCAATAATGAAGGACCAATTGGTTTCTTTTTTTTTTTTTGATAATTAACAGTTTTATTTTTTACATTCATATTGTGCATATGCAACAAAATGTATTTTCTCAACTAGGAACATTTCCAGAGAGGCCATTGGAAACACAAATAAAAATAAATAAAACTTAATTACTTTCAACTTAGCATTTCTTGTAAGTATCAAAAATATAAGGCATTAATAAATTAAAAAAAAAAGGTATAAACATTGCCTTTTTGATGTGCAACTTAACTTTGGCAGCTGTAAGTTTCAGAATTTACAATTTAGACATAACAGGAATGCGTTGTGGCATATAAGAGGCAAGAACATCTGAACGGGAACTTGAAACGAGTCCATGCATGTACAGTTTTACACATTTCTGCTATATTCAGTAGAATCAAGGCAATGGCCACCCCACCTTATCTGTCTGTCTCATAACCTATAATCCCCCCCCACACACACACACCCCCCACACACGTCCAGTTAATTGATGATTCCCTTCATTTTGCAAAAAGTAGTTGGATTTTGCCAAAATTAGGCCGTGACAAGGTAAGAGAAAACTTTCAGCAAGCCGTGCACCATTTCAGCTGTGCTTTTGGAAAATTATCTGTGCAAATCACGAGTGCACGGCTCACTGCCTAAATCTATACTTGTCACAATCGTAATAAACTAGCCACACATTCGACAGTAGCCATAATTAACAGAAACCTAGCCCTCCACAGGGCTAACGTTATGTTAGTAAGGTACATTAATGTCTTTTATATATATCTTTTTGTCTTGTTGCATCTTTAAAAAATTGAGGTCAATATTTATAAGCTCTTATTTTGTTTTAAGATAAGTTGTCTTATTTTGTATTAATTGGACAAATGTATTTTTTTGAGTCTCGAACTTAAAGGATTTGGATTCACTCCTCTATACAATATAAAAAAATGGTCAAAAAGTGTTTCCCATGCCTACGACCACGTCCTACAATGTCATATTTGGTCACAATCCAAAAACATTCAGTTTATTGTAACAAAGAAATAAAACTTGAAATGTTTTCCTGAAAAATTACTCAAACCAATAAACAAAATACATGTTCATTTACTGATTAATCAACAGCTAAAACTGATAAAATTATATGTACACTTAAGTCAGAAACACTGAATATCTGTAAATTGTACGGGGGGGGGGGGGGGGGGGGGGGGGCAGACATAGAAAATGGACTCTTATCAGCCTGATTCAAACTGTTACAGCTATTCAAATACTCACAAAATCCCAGGCTTTAACAATGTTTTTGTGGTTGTTTTACACCCAGATCAAACAGCGCTGGAATTCCATGAAAATTAGATACCCACCATAACAAAAAGGTAAACATAGCACAGTACCAAAACTAGCGTGACCCAAACAAAGAAAAATATGTGGCCCACAGCCAGTCAGATGACATCATTGTCAAGGTTCAGACATCAGAGCATCAGGGACTGGAGGAAATCCTGCAAAGAATTTCCTGCAAGGTTTTGTTCACCAGCCTTCGCACACAGAAAATCGAAGCCAAATGAATTTCTCTTTTTAGGTCCCAAACCTGAGATTGTTTGAGTGAGAACATGCCACATTTGCTTTTTGTCTGAGTGCGCTGTAGGCTTAACTGCCTGGCCCTGCTTCTCACATTAAGGGAAAGAGAGAAGACCTCCTGTCTTACGAAAGCAACAGTAACAGTGTTTCACATCCCAAAGATACCCAGAAATGAAGCTATCTGAAAGGCAAAGAGACTTAACACAAATGATGCATATTTATGAATAATGGCTACTTTCATTTAGTGTTTAAAGAGTGATACAAGAACAATAGTTATTTTTCAGCAAATTCAGCACTGCACCCATTTTTGGGTTTATTAGGAATCCAATAACTGTTGGACTGAAAATGGAGCACTGAGTAATTCATCAATACATCTAAAACTGATCAATCTAAGAAATAGATCTTTGCAGGTTCTGATTTTTAATTTTTGGCAATTATTTTCCTGCATAGTTAGCATATCTGGTAGAGAACATTGGCCAATAATGAAGTCAAGTTCAAGCTGACACAAATGTTTTCAAAAAAACACACTGACTGGCAGCAGAGCAGAACCCAAAATAATAACCCAAATCAAAATGTGATATATAAAAACAGATAAGACCTGTCACTAGGAATGCTAGGAATGCCTTGATTACAAAATTCTGGGCTATTGATTTGGCTGAAAACTGACAAATACTGATACTTTGCTGCTCATTACATATGTAAAAATAAATCAACTTCACTGTTCTAAAGTCCTTAAGCTCTTCATTAGATTGCCTCTGAATGGACACAAACTAACTAAAATTTCCACTGCAATTAGTTAAATGACAGTAAATATTGACCACTACTCAGGTTCATGCGATATATTGGTGCTTCCCTATCTCACATAGTTTTACACCATGAAGGAAAAGTGAAGCCACTTTTCCAAGTATCTGTTGTGAGCCACAGAATAGACAGTAGAGTCATGTCTGACTGAATCTTAGTGCTTGGTAATTATAGCTGTCTGTCACATATTTAACACCATATCTGTCCAAAAACACCCATTATTAGTCAAAATCTGTGTCTCAGGGTAGATTTCGACAGTCCAAGGTGTCCACAGTAGTGGGTAGATTTGTTGTTTCATGTCAAGCCACCTGAAATATTCCAGGCTGAAATATAATTACTTTTACACAATGATGCTAAACAACTATCAGATTTTAACTGGTCTATCACTAAGCTGAAGTGCTGTGTTATCTATGCTTACTACAGCCAACATCATAACTCACACTTCAAAGAAGCACCTTCAACAAGATGCCAAACTGAATAGAAACAACACTGAGCTTGGCCTAGCAGTGAAGTATGCAGGCTGCATATTCAACCAGGCTTTGCTAGACATGTTCACTTTACAGACCTGAAATACCACAGCTCTTTGTGAAGAGGGTGACAGCATACTGACACATAAGCAGACACAACACACACTTGAAGGAAAAAGAAAATTTGAGTCACATGGAAAAGGCAAAAAAAGAATAAAAACCCTTTGGAAGTGAGAGAGAGAGAGAGAGAGAGAGAGAGAGAGAGAGAGAGAGAGAGAGAGAGAGAGAAAGAGAAAGAGAGAAAGACACAGAGCTACGCAGCTGGAGACACCATCATGTCCTGGCTCCAACAGTACTCAAAGTGATTTAATGTGTGTGGAACTTGTAAAGAATTCACTACTATGACAACATTGCTATGAGTGAATTTACAAAATCATGCAAGTCAGAAACCTCCTTAAAAATATCTGCTTCAAGTGGTTCCACTGAACTGGACAGAATACATAAGCTAAAGGACTGATAAATAAAATATGAAGTATGTGGAAACGCCTCATAAAAGCCTTATTCTATATCAAGTAAATGCACAAAGATCCTGTTAAGCAGATGCAATGGGCGCAAATTAACTAAGCTGCTGACATTCGCTGATACCAAACTTCCTTCTTTTCTTATTAAATACTTGTAACTTCACTTATCAACTTCATCCTCTTCCTCTATACCACCCTGGTCCTTCGGATCTACGATCCTTCATGTTTTAGATGTTACCCTCTTCCAGCGCACCTGATGGTCATTATCAGGCTTCTGCAAAGGTTGATGATAGGCTTATCATTTGAATCATGTGTGTTGAAAGAGGGATACATCTAAAACATGCAGGATAGTAGATCTTGAGGACCTGGGTTGGTGGCCCCTGCTCTATACTGTATCATCACACATGATGCGGTAGAACATTTCCTTCGAAAATTGTGATGTCCGTCCGAGATCTCCACTTCCCTCTGTTTACACATATACGTGAAAACTGCAATTAGCCAAAATCTCCACTTTGGTCAGAGTTTTTAGAAACATTTATTTTCGGTGTGCACATCCATTATTGTTGTGTAAATGATAGGCACAAATGCAGAGAAAAATTGCAGTTTTGCCAGATACCCGGTTACATGTAAAACCAGCCACAGTCTAATATGATGGTGGTGTTTTTTTTTTTTTGTTTGTTTTTATCTCCACAGTGGTAGAGGCCTATCAGGAGAGTTTTTTAGTTTCTTCAGCTTCGATGCTACTCAATCTCTTGAACAGTTAAAGTCTTGCAAATAAAATCATAACACTTTTGCAATGTAGGCCCAATAATATCATTTTTCATCACTATTCACATTCATGAAGTACCCTAACTCTGAAAATGAGATTTGGTTCTCAAATGACCTACGTCATAAAAGGTTAAATAAATAAATCCACAAGTACCTTAGTAAATTAAACTACAACAACATCTATTCCTTTCATATTAACTTCAGAAACTAAAAACTGTTACACCAAAAAGCAATTTTCTTAGAATTGTAATAATACAAATTCAAAATTATGTAAAAATGGATTCTTTTTAGTCAAATACCAATTTCCAGTGACCTATTTTGATCTAAAACTTGTGGATTTTGCTAAAAGGTGAGGAGTTTGCATGCCTGAAATTTAAATTCCACTACTTTTCCCAAAACTTTTAATGATTTTACTTAATTCATGAGCATAGGAAGCCTGTTTATAATGGTAGCGTAAACCCAGACTATCATTTACAATAATCATAAAATGACAACAGATTATTATTATTATTTTTTTTAATCTTATCTTAAGAATGCTTACTAGCTTACTACTGGGGAGATATGAGGCCCTCCGCTCTAATAAATAAGTTTGGTTGGGAAGGTTTAATTAGAGGTGGAACATTTCAGCATGAGATCTGCTCTGCCGTGTAACATGTTCTGAAAATTAGAGGCTCTAGATTAATGTCATTACTTCAGTGGGGAGCACACCAGGACTATTAGCTCTATTAAATCATTTGGTTGTGCAAGCACCGACACAGATAAGATTTTAGTCTTAGCTACGACAGCAGATTGATTGGCATGTTGATTATGTACAGACCCGATGTGTTCTGGATTTCTTGTGTTTTATATATCATGGGGAAATCAATTTCACACTTCAACTATGAATGAAGCAGTCAAACTAGAAGTCATGGAAAATAATATGCTTAAATCTCCATTATGTTTTAACTTTTTACAATAAAAAAAGATCCAAATGGTGGGACGTAAGTTAGTGCTAAAAAGGTGAGCACAGGTTAAGATTATATCCCCTCTCCCTATAAACAAGAGGTAAGTACGAAATGGCCAGGAAGCATATTTCCTTGTATTCTCTCTTCTGTCTCTTTTTCCACCTCTTTCCTCTGCTGCTAGCCAGTGTGTCTGGCCTATCTTTCCCTCCCCTGTATGCACATTCTCGGCTACTTTCCCATCCCCATTCTTCACTTCCCATAGAGCACACAAGTCATTGTTTAGACTACATAAAGTGAAAGACGATTTTTTTTCTTCACATGCCTGCTCATTTTAGGTTTCCTCCTCTAAACAATCTCAGAGGTAAACTTCAAGAACTGAGACACAAAAGAATGATGCGATCTTACCTTCCAAGTAACAGCTGGAGGAGGATGAGAGGCCTTTCTTAGATTTACACCCCACCAATTTTAGACATATCTCCAACATTTTCATTTGCTTTCCTGCCCTTCCTGCTTAAAAACTTCGTTGTAGTTTCAAATCAAATACCCCTCGAACAGTTCCTCTCTACATGTGTCCGACTGGAAAAAATTAAAACTTGCCAAAAAAAAACTTGAGCCTAAACAAATTAACACTGAAATTTCTTTTTCCGTGTCCATCCAGCCACTGTAAATCCTGTTTTTCTCCCTGGTCCTTTCCTGAAACAGAATCGGAGTGTGCTGCTGTCTGGTAAAATCTACCAACTTTTTCTTCTGAGCGTCTCCATGTTTTCCCTGCTCTTTTGTTTTTGGGAAGCTCCACTGTTTGCAAAATGATGGTCCAAAAAGTGCCTGTTTGGTCCCAAACTGCTTGTAGAATGGTGGATGTGTCAGTTGAGTGGGCAGCAAGGTAGTCTGAACAGTGCCATTCCTCTCTCCTGTCCCCTGTGTGAGTATATATCTGAGGCACTAGGACTACTCGTGCTGCCAACAAAGGGCCCCTTTCAGGCTCTGTTTGCTGTACTCTGTGACATCAGCTGAGCCCTCCCACCTCCAGCAGCAAACACACAATGAGACCAAGAGACCACTGCAATACATACAAGAGCTCAAAAAGAATACAAACAAAAAAACTATACTAGCATCTGGGATTCATTCCAACACAAAAAGTTCCAGCAGCCCCATTAAAAACAATTAATAATGCTTCAACTTCAGAGCTAAAATATTTCTCCTTCCTTTCTGCTGAAGTCATAGGATGATTACAAGAGCTCCACCTCCAAATTTTTATGCTCCCACCCACCTTCCCTGTTCCAGTGCCCTTCTTTCCCTCCTCACTCCCGGCCATGCTTCCCTCCTGCTCTTCAGTCAGAAATGTTTACAGGTTAAACAATCAGTCCTGGAAACAGAAGTGGGATTTCCAATTCTGCTCAACCAAGGCTCATTTCTTTATGGCAACTTGTATATATAAATCTATCAGACATTGATCTTTTGATTAGAGAAATGTGTCTGACCATGTGTATGGAGAGCAGCTGTGAGAACAGGGAACAAACTATTCTTTGTCAGAAGCCAAAAACCCTTGCAACATGTCTTCTTATCTCTGTTTTCCATTTTTTCATATCCTCAGATAATATATCATTGGCAGTAAGTCTACTGAAAGTTCTAAATTTTTAACACTAATCAATACAGATATGTCACTGTACAGTGGTGGTATACAGTTTCTCAAGAAACAAAAAATAAATACATGCATCTGAGAGGAATTCAACTCCTGTGTCAAACAAGACCCATCCCTTACAAAGAAAGAAAAACCTGTTTGAACACACCATTTAGTTAGACGCAACAAAACAATCACCTCCATATATTTGCTCAGTAAATTTATCAAGTTTAAAGAATTATCAGTAGAGTCGTTCATGACTTCTGCCGATTGCTTACATTCCTCGAAGAACAACTTGTAATAATAAATTTGTACCTAAATGCCTCATACAAGTAATTAGGAGAACTTGCCACATGCACCTTTTAAATTTGTAGTTTGATATCTTTTTTCCCAACATCGCTTATGAGTATTCCTCACATGCTCTTTTTGTGTTCACTTAGTGTGCTGTAGCCTATATATCATTATTATTTTGAGTCTGAAAAGCCTGTGCACTTCTTAATTCTTTCTGACAGCTGGTGGCACATGTGACACTCATTACATTTACATGGTCATTTACATAATTTTTCAGTTTTTTCCTGATTTATTGTCATCTGAATAACCTCAGTACAGTGAAAACCATGAATGAATTCCGAGTTGCTGTATGACTGCATTACTTTTTTTTTTTTTTTTTTCTAGCAAAATGACCACATTGTGGACATATGAATTTGACTCCAGAGATAAGAGGCCCGGTCATGTGCATGGCTACACACTAGTGGGAAATTGGCTTGAAGGCACCATATCAAAGGGCATGAGGAGCTATCTTGTTTACTTGCTGACTATTACTGGTATTTCAAGTCATGTTATCATGGCATGGCTACAAATGTGATAGTCTGGCTTGCTGGAAGTACTGGTTATACTGTCTTCCTTCCTCTCCCTATTTGACTTATCTCTTTGAAAATCCCCTTGCAACATGAAAGAACAACAACCTCTGTGCTGCAACTGCACACTGAAAATGACAACTTTTGACATACATGCCTTTTTACATGGCATTTTTTAATGGAAAAGAACTTAGTTATTTAATACCACAATATACCTCATCACGGGCATGTGCCACCAAAACATCTTCTCTCCCGACACTATTTTGTAAATGCACATAGCATCCTATGCTCACAAACCCAAACGACTTTTACTCCTATGCAAAAATGCCTCATGCACAATATACATACTACGGGCATTAGAGACTCCAGATTTTTTTGGATCGACTTATTTGTCAATAAAGTCGAGTCGACTTGTCGTATGATGATGTCATCACGTTGACAGTGGAGGAACAACACAGACACACAGCTGTTCAACAATGAGCAACTTGTACTAATGTACACTGGAACATTAACAATGTAAAGAGCAGAATAAAATACTGGAAAGACACAAGCATCAACAATCCTTCTCAGAAGTTTAACCAAAACAAAACAGAGGCAAACACCTTGCCTTGCAGGCAAGACACACAGCATGTTAGAAAAAAGAGCACATTGTCTTCATGAAATAAATGAACAGAATAATCCAAACACACTGGTGGTCCAAATTATTATTCAATAATGGTGGTGCTTGTGTGGTTCACAGAACATTACTTAGACCATAGTTTTTCTAGATCACAGTCAGTCGAGTAATCCTACTGTGAATAGTCTTCTTCCTTCAGTCTTGGCCTTGTGCTAGTGATACGTGGGCGTTTTTTTTTTTGTTTAGTTTTTTTTTTTTTTTTAAACACGCTGTGTGGAATTTTTTGACCCATCCCACAAATAAAGTGACATTTTTTGGACCCACACCGACCCAGGTCCACTGACCCGCTAATGACTACCACTCACTGCATTCCATGTTTTCATGTAGAAACATGAGAGTATCGACATGCGCTGAATGATGGCTCGCGCGCTGTCAGGGGATGGAAGGGAGGGAGAGAATAACACACGACTAGTCGACTCCTCCAAAGTAACGTCGACTTGTGCCACAGACATCAACAAACTGACTTGTCAGTTAATACCCTAATACATAATCTTGAAGATAAATGTGTGAAACGGTGAGCATGACCATGGTTAATAACTGAAAGTTCTTCAACCTATTTTTCTGCAAGCTAATTAACTCCTTATCGCATAAGTATGGTAAATTTTCCATTTGAGCAGAAAGAAATCTTAAGAAGTTAAACCACAGGTGACTTTAGGGGTCATCTAGTGCAGGTCTAGTCAAGTTCTGCCCTATACTTGATATGTAGGCTAATTTCATGTTCAGAGTTGGTCTATTCATCTTTTCTCATCTATGAAAAGCTTTCATTGTCACTCAGTCTGTGTCTTTTTAGTTAATGACCTCAGCAACTCGAATGCCCAGTCCCATAGCACCAGGTCCTGCACCATCGCCACAGTGCTGGTATAGCAAATATTTGTGCTTCTCTTCTTGCACTACTCCAAATGCCAGTTACAAAGAAATGCACTCTTCCTCAAATGCTGTGAAAGACCCATTAACTTACTGCAGTCACAAAGTGTTGGGGAGATGAGAGGATGAAGGGAAGAGGCGAAGGGCTATAAAAATTAAGGAGGAAAAAGGGAAAAAAGGTTGCAGATGGAGAAACATGAAGCACATTGTTTGGAAGTGAGCTCATAGGAGAATCACTCATTCTCGTTTTATAATCCAGTCTAGTATGTTAACAGTTAGCTGACGTACATCCACCCACAAGATGGGTTTGGGCCATTTTCCTCTCACGTATCCTCCCCCGTTGCTTTCCCAATTCCATTTTCTAAACTTCAAAGAGACAACAGGTTGTATTATCAAGATCTCCACTGAGGAAAGAGTGTGGTCCACTGCTGCTATACGCTTAAAGCTGAGTATGACTTTAATCACAAATTTTTCTTCAAATTTGTAAAACCCAAGTGATTGCCTAATTATCACTTATCTGATCCTAAATCACTTCCCTCATGGTTAACACCTTCGAAGATGACTCAAACACAAGCAGTCTGTTTGTTTACATACCACGCAGATACGTCACTTGGGCCTTTTTGGAAATTTTGTTCACAAAGTGCATTGTGGCAAATGGAATTCCACACAGCCGCAATAGCAACAAACACGGAGACAACAAGCAATGAAAATGTGTCTGCTCCCTTGTCAGAAGAAATGGAAGGAATCACTGTAAGTCAATAGTAAATTGTCATCTTATAATACGGGGTGTGTGATCGTCAAAAACAATACTTAGACATCAGTTTCATGGCATTTTCAGAATATATCATTGGGTATGCTTATCATACACATACTGTAAGGAGTGAGTGAGCCCACAGTTTGGTCCGTATCTTGGTTCTTGGGCCACAGTTTCAGTACGTGTTTTGTGCGTAAAGAGAACAGTTTTTTTTTTTTTCCCAAAATTATATTTTTATTTTGCTTGTCAACAAAAACTGAATTTCACAGTAGGAACAAATTATGTCACTGTACTAAATAAAATACAGCAGTATAAAAACACCACTGTTATCTACCGTATGAATTTCCTTGTAATAGCGAGTCACAGTATTGTATGTGTCAATAGTCCTGCACCGGGGCGAGTACCCACAGATACTTAAAAGTGAGTTACTGTGTAGACAATGTGTTTAATCATGGGTCGGGTTGCGGGTGTAATGTAGAGAGAGTGTAATGTAGAGGTAGACGTAGAGAGAGAGAGAGAGAGAGAGAGAGAGAGAGAGAGAGAGAGAGAGAGAGAGAGAGAGAGAGAGAGAGAGAGAGACAGAGAGAGAGAGAGAGACAGAGAGAGAGAGAGAGAGAGAGACAGAGAGAGAGAGAGAGACTTGCAGGGGCTAGCTTTCACCTGGCAGCCACACAGACTCTGTGACCTGTAAAGCATTGGCAACACAAAATCACTTGCAAAACCAAACCAAAAACCCCCCTGGTCCATAAGGGTGGATTGTCCCGTGCAGGGTGGACCAAACAGTACATGGTATTCCCGAGTATCGTTGCATCCCTAATAATTATTATTTAATTTATAATCATCACTTAATTTTGTACCACTCTGAACTTAGCAAGAGTGCAATTTAATCATTGGTCTGCAGGGTTATCCTTTGGACACGTTTTTAGGAATATACTGAAGCACAGACTTAAACACTTCACAGAAGACACTCAAGCAGTTTCTTGTGTACATCAGTAGGTATAACAATACTGTCTAACAATGTTAAAAATGTAAATGAGCCAACGATTGGCCTAAATCCGACCCATCTATATCATTACACATTTTTGTGCTCCCCCATAAACAATCCATTTATTTACAAAGAGAGCCGGTACGTCATTCGGTCATTTTCGGAAATTTGTCACGATGTGCATTACAGGAAGCAGAGCTCCATGCAGCCGTAGTAGTACCGATGTCTGAAATTGTAAATGAATTTGCAAACTTTGAAGGACATAATAATCATTAAAATTAACTTTTATCGTCTCCACAGAGAAATTCATTCTCTACATTTAACTAGTCCAAATAAATTAGGAATAGTGGCCTACTATTGTGGGGTATCTAGGAACCAGCTACAGATCTACATGCTTCCTTAGCCCCTTTGGAGTCTTATATGTTTACGATCAGCCATATGCCAATAATCTTGAGTATGACAGGTATGCAGACTATCATGACAATACCAACTGAATTTCAGGCTACAACACAACTGACAAGAAAGCACAAGAAAAAAAAACATCAGTGTATGTGCTGCAGTGCTGCTATAATTGTACTATAATGATGCCAACCATTACAAAATGGTACATATGTTTATGGAATAAATATACATGCTGGATTTAGAACAATTAGAATTTTTACCCTCAGCCACACTGGCCGCAGGGTATTGTCATCAGTTGGTCGTCCGTCTGCCTGTCCAAAAACTTTAGCATGCAGTGATAAGTCAGGCCAATAGGGCACCCCCCCCCCCGAAGTCGGCCGAATACACACCGCCGATATCTGCGCGTGGTCACTTACTCAGACCACACTCAATGCGGACCCAAATCGGACATGACAGTGCATAGCATAGTTAAGGAAAAAAGAGGGATGGATGAAAATGTCTCTGTAAACCATCATTTGGAAAAGTGAACACTGGAGTCTCAATTTCCTGTCCAGCTTCACTGTGGATTGACAGTGGAGATGCAATAGAGCAGAGGAATGGGTGAGAAAAATGGAACAGAACAACAATAACTTTTACCAATATTTTGCTCAAGCCTGTGAAAATGACCCTAATGTTAACACAAATGTTAATAATGCAATGTTAGATGTCCGGCCCGACTCTGGATGTAGGTGACACAGGCAGCTGCCTAGGGCGCTATCTTCTGGAGGGGGCCCCAAATTACAGACAAAAAATACAATAAAATAAATTAAATAAATACATGAAATGGAATATCTGTATAATAAACTTGAAATGCACCCTTTACACTTCCTTCACGTTTTCTCTTAAATAAATCATAATCAAGCCTCAATATGACGAATTATTCTTACACTTATCCCACTTTGTGGAGTCTGTCATTCACATTTATTTATTATTCACTATTTAAAGGCATGACACCAACTCGCATGATCTCTTAAACATGCTAAGTATCTTAACAGTTTAAGTTATTTCTCATTGTATGTTTATTTCTCTTAGACTTATTTCTCTTTTACTTATGGTTCATTTACATTAATTCTTTACCACTGTATGTACTGTTTTAGATAAATCTTTGATTCCTTTATGCATCTATTGCATAAACCAATTCCAGAATTAATTCACAGTCTCAAACATTTTACATATTGCAAATGAACGTATCAGTGACAGTAGGGCTGTGCAATTAATCGAAATTCAATTACAATTTCGATTGTTACACTCAACGATTACAAAAATTATGTAATCGAGAAAAAAAATGATTATTAATTGTGAGTTGTTTTAATTCACGCACATGCAAGCTCCCATGAGCTGCTCCACCCCGCCCCCCTCCCCTCTAAGCTACAGCTGCCAGCTAGCCGGCAGGTCCACCCCACGAAGAAAGTTGTACCTAGCGGTCTTGAAAAATGGCAGGAGAATCACAGCAGAAGCACTTGGTAAACAAAAAAGGCAAGACAAATTCAACTGTATGGCATCACATTGGGTTTGATGA
Source organism: Sphaeramia orbicularis (assembly GCF_902148855.1). Taxonomy (NCBI): domain Eukaryota; kingdom Metazoa; phylum Chordata; class Actinopteri; order Kurtiformes; family Apogonidae; genus Sphaeramia; species Sphaeramia orbicularis. The sequence continues at coordinate 66,590,528 of NC_043968.1, read as the reverse complement.
AGAAGACGAAGAGCAAAACCATATCACGTGCAAAAAGTTTTTCGTAGTCATGTCCACACCGACCAGTAACACAACAAAACTTTTTAACCATCTAAAGTTTAACCACCGCAACCTTTATGATAGTCTTATGAAAAACCAAAACACAAAAAACAACTCAGTCTACAACTTCATCCGCAATGTTGCAATCTCCGAATGTCTTTACGCTGCAACTCCCTACTCATCAACATCGGAGAGACACCAAAAGATAACAGAATCCATTGCCCATTACCTGGCCAAAGGTATGTGCTCCATTAACACCATTGACAACTGGGGCTTCAGACAAATGGTGAATACACTGGACAAACGCTGTTTTGCCTTCAAGACATCATTTTACACGAGCTGCTACTACACTGAACATACTTGAATTTATAATTTGCACTTTACGTAAGGTTTTTTTTATTGCTACAGTTCTATGGCAAGTCTATAGCAGTTTAATTACAGTGCACTATTTGTTTACAAAAGGAAACATACTTTACATAATTTACAGTATACTTATTTGCATTCAAAGATTTTTTTTGTTTCATATAAAAGTGAACATACTTTGTTTTAGTGTTTAAAAGCTTTATTTATGTTTAAAGAGTATATTTTACTTTGTTTTGCAAGGAAAAAAAATAAACAACTTTAAGGTTAACAAATAATCATTTTTAATAATCAGGATTTCAATTATTGCTAAAATAATCGTGATTATTGTTTTTTCTCTAATCGAGCAGCCCTAAGTGACAGTCAATATTTTGAAGATTTTCAGAAGTCAGACCGAGGATTTTCAAGTGTGAGCACGTTATGTTTGTAAGCATACCTATCATGTTGATCAATGCATCACTTCATGCCAATTCCTATTGGTTGTTAAGTATATGTTTGCTTGTGTTCTGACCACACAAGGAACATGCAAACTCCACACAGAAAGGAGCTGCTCCAACCAGGAACGCAACCTGGAAATTGTTAGCTGTCAGGTAAGCAACCGTGCTAGTTTGCCAAAACATGTCTAAATGTGAATAGTTAGCAATACACAAACTACTTTAATTGTCTCTAGATACCTTTAGAAGCCTTTTTTTTTTTTAACTAATTATACCATAGTGGGTCGAGCTAACAGAGGGGTCATTGAACAAGTTTTGGGGAAAAAAAATTGTAATTCCATGACTCTTTAACAGTTGTCTCAGCTCAGCTTCACAGCAGCTCCATTGCAGACAGGCCAGGCAGATCTGCTAGGACACAGAGCTGAGAGAGAGGGAGGCGAACCTGGTCCACCTACTGGAATAGGACTGGAGGAACCATTTTATCATGATAACAGACACAAGTTACGGCAACACAAACTAGGTGACTAAGCAGAACCTTGTCATTCTGTCGTTTCTCCACAACAGACTGCTGTAGACCAAGACAAAACTATGTAGCTCCTGAAATATACCAACCTGTAAAGAGTGGAAATGTATGGATGGCAGCCCAGAGTTAAAAAAAAAAAAAGAGAAAAAACGAGAAAAAATTAAAGCTGTAAGCAGCATTGGGCGGGACCTTGCACCACATGTTCCACCTCCCACACGTTCCACCCCCTACACGTTCCACCCCCTGTGACCGTCAACACCTCAGCTCCACTCACACCTCTCTGTCCTAACACCAGCCCCCACCCTTTCATGTCCATTCTCCTTTCATCCCACACCAGTGCCCCTCTGCTGAAACCACCATCACCTTTCAATGAGGCTTTTATTTTGAAAAACATCTTATTGTGTGTGCATGTGTGTGTGTGTGAGAAAGAATCATTTTTAATTAAGCAAAATCGTACAAACAGTCAAGCATGTGGTCATAAAAATGAAAATAAGTTATTTAATACTCATTATTTATTGTTTTTGATAAGTCTTTTATTTTGAAAAACTGCACAGTGTGTACTCTTTCCTGTGTGCAAATTGTCACATACCCACAATGCAATGCAGCAAACCTCTGTTTAAAACTGTCAAGGAAAAAAAGTCAACCCCACTTGGAACTTGATCCCTAGTTCTCTGCATGATAGTCATATTCACTAAACACTATACTATTTACAAAGACAATGAGACTCGGGCCAGTAAGACTTACATCAGATTTTTTTAAAAAAAATCAAATTGAAAGTAAAAGTACTCTTCAAACAAACTGTGATCATTCCATAACCGTAGGTCCTATCTCAAAAATTCTTTTGCATGTGGCTTCTGCAGACTCTTGTGAATGTGCTGATCTATAATATGTGTGAAAAAAATCTGCAATTAATAAGCAGTAATCATGGGAACTTGGAGTCACATTGAAAGGCAAATTGCCAACTTCCTGTTGGAGTTAGCTCATGGATGTCAGTGTATAATTTGTCAGGCTCAATGAGACCAACTTTTTGGCATTTGTCTCATGTCCCTACGACATTCCTACTGGCCACTAGGGGTGTTTTGTGTACATAGGTGGCGCTATAGAGTCCATTTAGGCATCTAAGGGGTTAATTCTGATATTGTATCAAACTGTTTGCCAGCCATGACATGCTCGCCAAATTTGGTGAGTTTTTGAGCATGATGAGGGGGTGAAATGGCAGTTTAAAAGTGTAAAAATATAAAAAAAAAACCAACCAAATTTCAATAAATCCACAACCATACATCCCATCTCAAAAATTTTTGCACGTAAGAGTTGTGAAGAGTCTTGTGAACGCATAGATATGTAACATGTGGGGAAAAAGTCTGAAGTGAATATCAGTTCCAGACTTTGCTACTTTCCGGGCTTATAAAAAACAACAACAACATAAGATAGTTATGACAAAGTTGTATTCAACTTTTTTTGTCAAGGGTTTACTCTATCTTTTGGTGCTATTTAGAAGCCAATACGACAAATGGTTTTAGAGGAGATGTTTCTAGAAATTTTATTTTGAAAGGCAAATTGCAAACTTCCTTTTGGAGTTAGGTCATGAGTGTGAGTGTATTTGTAGTGCATTATGAAATAAAAATTTTGACATTATTTCCATGTCTGTATGACATTCCTACTGGCTGCTATGGCTGTTTCCATTTTTGTAACATAGGTGGCACTAGAGAGCACATTTTGGTGCCTATGGTGTTAATTTTTAGATTTTATAAAATTTTTCACCAGACCTGACGTGTGCAAAATTTGGTGAAACCAACTTCCTATTGGATTAAGCTCATTGTTGTCAGTGTATGATTTGTCTGGGTTGATGAGACTGACATTTTGGTGTTGGTTTCATGTCTCTGTGACATTCCTACTGACCACTAGGGCAATTTTTGTGTGTTTTTGGGGGGTTAATTTTGATATTGTGTCAAACAGTTTGCCAGCCATGACATGTATGCCAAATTTGGTAAGTTTTAAGCACGATGTGGGGTGGGGGTGGTGAAATGGCAGTTTAAAGTGTAAAAAGTATATAAAATAAACTAATTACGATTAATCCATAACTGTACATCCTAGGCTTACGCTGTCCTATCGCCACATTGCCATTGGCAATGCATTTTCCTGGTTGGCAAAGTTGTTTTCAACCCATGTAGCCACAGTGGCGAAGGTATTTTTTAGTAAAATCAACCAACTTACATTTCTGATCGAAAATGTCCGAGCAATAACCAAGGAAAATAACAAATGCGGTCTCCACTACTGAAGAGCACTGTTGAGAGTGATTGAACTCACCCAAACGCTTCTGATTTTTTATGTATTCACACTGCACACATGACTTGTGGGAAGTTACCGCTCGTTCATTTCATCATGTACAACCTCTATTGAAAGCAAAGGACCCAGACAGAGAGGGTTATGGAGCGGTGCAGACCACCACCAGCGGAAGTGAAAATGAAACTTATGGCTCATTTACCTTTTCTCTACCTGCTAAAGCTTCGCTTTTAAACCTTACTAGTGAAAATGCTGCAATATTAGTATCACATTAGTGTGCCTCTGTCGTCTCCATGTTTGTTATTACTGACTTTCTTCTTCTTCTTCTCAAAAAACTTTACTATTCTTCGTGGTATTTGTCCAGTATGGTTAATGTGTGGCGCCCCCTGGTGAATTAATTGAGAAACGCTCATTCTAACACATTAAATGTCAGTAGCAATGTCAGATCTGCTGAGATCCTTGGCAAGGAGGACGAGAACAATAATCTTGCTGTTCTAGACCAAGCCATGGAAGGTCTATTTGCAAAGGGCCAAGCCCTTGTAGAAAAACTATCAGAAGCCACAGCTGCAGCAACCAGGGATGTAGTGCCAAAGGATCGGGGTTAGGAGGCCGAAAACACCTGTGATGATCTACCTATGGATCTGTCCATTGTCAAACAGTTGAAAAGAAGTCAATTATCTGAGATATCCAAGTTTAAATTAGTAATCAGTCCATGTACATTCTAGTCTGGGCAGGAGTACTTTCTAGTCTAAATAAAATAATTTCAAGAGTCCATATTTAATTACCAAATGACTTTATGATAAATCATGTCTCACTGGTAAATTTATTTTATATTGAATCTCATACTGAATCTCATGAACATCAGTGGTCAGAATAATTGTATTTGTAAGTCTTTCATTTATTGTTTTGTTATACATTAGATTAGAAATAAAAATAGTTTAGATGAAAATGTTGATTTAAGTTAATTTTTTATGATTTTTTTTTTGTAAGAAACTGAAGCCAGATTGAACATATTTTTAAGCTCAAAATGCACCAGAATGCAGGAAAAAGACTTCATTTTTCCCAAAATTTCCTGGGGGAGCTATGCTCGTCGCTACCGTCCGCTATGCGCTCCGCTGCAGGGACCCAGACTGGCTATGGCTTTTTGTGGCTACACTCATTTCTACAAATGTAGCCACAGTGGCTGTATCTTTCATTTTCCTAGCGCAAGCACAGACATCCTATCTCACAAATTTTTGCATGTGAGAGTTGAGGCGAGTCCTGTGAACATATAGATATTGTATATAACATATGGTGGGAAAGTCTGAAGTGAAAAATCAGTTCCAGACTTTGCAACTTTCTGGGCTTATAAACAAAAAAATAAACTAAGGCAGTAATCACAAAGTTATATATTACTTTTTCTGAGAAGGGTTGACTATCTTTTGGTGCTATTTAGAAGCCAATACAACAAATGGTCTAGGAGCAGATGGTTTTAGAAATTTTCTTTTGAAAGGCAAATTGTAAACTTCCTGTTGGAGTTAGCTCATGGGTGTCAGTGTATCATTTGTAGTGCTCTATAAACCCAAAATTTTGGGACTGGTTCCATGTCTCTATGACATTTCTATTGGCCACCACGGCGGTTACCGTTTTTTTTTTTTTTTTTTTTTACATAGATGGTGCTGGAGAGCACATTTTGGCATCTATGAGGTTAATTTTTACATTTTATCAATTTTTTGCCAGACCTGACATGCGTGCCAAATTTGGTGAGTTTTTAAGCCTGTTTAGGGAGTCAAATTCAAGTTAGAAGTGATGTCGGAATAATAATAAAAACAAACAAAATACAATAGGGCCTTGCTTTCAAGGCAAGGCCTCTCACTCTGTGAGTGAGAGGGCCTCACCTTTTGGCTTGGTCCCTAATAATATAAAAACGAACAAAATACAATAGGGCCTTGGGTTCAAGGCAAGGCCTCACCTCATGCGTGCCAAATTTGGTGAGTTTTTAAGCCTGTTTAGGGAGTCAAATTCAAGTTAGAAGTGATGTCGGAATAATAATAAAAACAAACAAAATACAATAGGGCCTTGCTTTCAAGGCAAGGCCTCTCACTCTGTGAGTGAGAGGGCCTCACCTTTCGGCTTGGTCCCTAAAAACTACACCCTGGGCTAACAGATAGGCATGTCAAATATAAATAACCATACATCATTTGAGAAAAATAAAATGCTGTACTAATTGTACATGATGAAAAAGAGAAGACAGACAAAAGTGCTAATTCTTTCATTTTCAGAATCTAGCCACTAAGTTTCATCCAGGCTGCTGGCACGGAAATACAACTTTTTATATATATTCCATTGTTTGAGTTTGCAGCATAGGAGCACCGGGAAAAAAAAAAAGAAAAACAAGCTAGCACTACAGCCTGTGCTATTAGTTTGGACCTACTTCATTTTCTAAAAGCTGTTATAAAAGTACCCAAACACAGTAAACTAGGGAACAGAGAGCCTGTCGATGACTTGACTGTTTTCACACAGTATCAACCTTAAATGTCTTGGTGGGGGTGGGGAGTTTGTGGAGATGCCTGGAGAAACATCCCATTTGTCCCTATTGCCAAAAAAGAAACAGAAAAACAGAAGAGTAACTTGGGCTCTGAGACTTTAAGACTGAGGGAAAAGAGCTGCTTGGGCTTTTCTTTGTGTCTAAGTGGATCCAGATGCTGCAAGCACAGCAGCACACCCCCCCCCCCCCACCCCACCCCCCCCCCACACAGTGCAATGAAGAAGAGCTTAACATAACACAAAGTGACAGCATAGCATACTAGCACTGGCTGACTGCACTGATTAGGAAAAATCAACTAGACAACAGTGACCAGACAATGCCTATGTTAAATATATGTTGCGTGTATTATATACACTCCCAAAAAAATCTTAAAAGCGGGGGACAAAATTACAAGAATTCACATTTAGCAATTGTGGATCATAACCAGGTTGGATGTAGGGCTTCAAAATGCAAAAAGAAGAAACTGGACTACACAACAAAAAATAGAGTGGGCAATTCATTAAAAATGCAAAAACAGAACTTAAAGAGTCAAAAAAAATCACTATAGTTAGCAGCCCCTCCATTCTTGTGAATCACTTCAAAAATTTGTTTACACATGCTTGATGCAAGTGTTTTCAAGAGGCCGGTGGGAATATCACTCCCTTTTGTGCTCTTCCATGGGTACTTGTGGATGCCATACCGTGGATGCTATTCAAACTGATGTCCGTTTTTGTAAACTTCTCTTGCCATACATCCCCTAACATTTGCAGCATGGTCCAAAAGAGCAATGTTATTCTCCTGGAAGAAGTCCTTTGTCAGGCATGAACTATAGTGTTGTCCTATTCAAAGACCCAGTGATTATCACACAGATGAGGGACTTCAGTCAATAGGGATGCACTCTGCATCATCTCCACATAGCCAGCTGCTGTTCCTATTCAGTTATGTCAAAATTAGCTCATTTCCAAAAGAGTCAAATTTCTTTCAGGACTGTGGTTGTAGTACTATTGGCCAGTTTGTCTTTTTGCCATTTGAAACAATCCTTATTATATCATCCTTTAAAAGTTGACTATTGGTGTGTCTCTAATATGTTGGGTTTTTCCTTCAGTTACTGTCTTGATTTAGTATCTGTTGGTATGGTTTTTAATAAAAATATATAATTTCACCATTATTGATTCAGTTGATTTGAACATGAACTTTGCCTAGGCGGAGTGCCCAAAATGGTTTGGCCACTGCACCTAAGCCTTATAATGGAAAGTAAAACTCCTGTACATAAAATGACGATTATCATTATGCTGATTCATTATAATTACATTCATTGCAAAATAGATATCTCTTTTGTCTTTTGTTTACACCACTTTTCCACTGAAAAACTTTTTAATGTATCAGTGTTCTTTGTTTTACTTACTGTTACTACTCCACATTTTATCACTGGTGAACAAACATTTTGTCATTTCCCTTGGTTTAAATGTTACACATCTAGATTTTAACACTATTTGCTAGGTGTTCTGACCATAAAGAAGAGTTTAAAAACAGCAAAATATTGTGTTTTTTCAACTTTCACTTTGGATCAAAAGACAGCAGTTAAACTAGAAAGAAGTAATATTTTTTACATTTACTCTAATAATTAGTGATACCATGTAACATTTACTGCTGCTGAAGCGTCAGTGAATCCAAACAAAAACCTGACTAAATAACTGACCACAGTTGTTTAACCTTCATCAACAAGCTTACAGCTTCAGTTGTTCTGTGCTAAACACTCAGCATCTAATATGCATGGAAAATTTTTCGGCTTAAACTATGGCTGTTTTGCTTTTTTATTCATCTTCCTCCATGTGCACTGGTTGCCACCTACAGTCAGGCCCATAACTATTGGGGCACTGACACAGTTCTTATCTTTTTGGCTCTAAACACCACCACAATAGATTTGAAATGAAATGTGCTTTAACTGCAGACTTTTGGCTTAAATTTGAGGGTATTAACAACCAAATCAGGTGAATGGCATAGGAATTACAACAGTTTGTATTAGGGATGCACTGATACCACTTTTTTCCAGACCAAGTACAAGTACAAGTACTTACATTTGAGTACTTGCCGATACAGAGTACCAATACAAATACTTAATACTATTACAGTTCTTAGTTCCTTTTGTAAATGTGCTTTATTGTCATTGTCACTAGTCTGACTGGAACAAAGTGCTGCTACTGACATTGAATGCGTTGGAATGAGTGTTTCTCAATCAATCCACGAGGGGGCGCCGCTCTTAATTTACTATACTGGACACGTACCACAAAGAAGAGTAAAGCTTTATGGAGAAGAAGAAAGTCAGTAATAATAAACATGGAGACGATAGAGGTAGCACTAATGTGGATACTAATGCTGCAGCATTTTCGCTGGTAAGGTTTAAAAGCGATGCTTCAGGAGGTAGAGAAAAGATAAATGAGTGATAAGTTTCGTTTTCACTTCCGCTGGCGGCACCGCTCCATACCCCCATAGTATTATAAGCAGGATGGAAACTGGCCGATCCCTGAGTGGTTGTCATAAATATGTCAGTAGTTTTTCATTAACTCACAAAGTCGCTCTTTGAAAAGATCTGCTACCTCCACGGTTCCCGGTGGTATTCTCCGTCTGGGTACGCATCTGCCAGCACCTGGAAAATGGACGAAATGTATGCAGAGGACAGACCGAACGCTCCATCCGCATCCATCTATGTCTTTAACATTACTTGCAGTCAGCGTTACTTTTATCACCGTGATTTATTTTGAAAAAAATCTCCACACTCTTCACACTCCCCACACATTACTCCACCGCCGTGTACCTGCTGCACTTAAATGCAAATGTCACGCTGCCTTAAGTGGTATCGGTGCAGTTGTATCAGATAACTTTTACGAGTACAAGTACACATGCTGAGTATCGGAGCCGATGCCCGATACTGGTATCGGAATCGGTGCATCCCTAGTTTGTATATGTGCCTCCCACTTTTTAAGGGACCAAAAATAATGGGACAAATTAACAATCATAAATCAAACTTTCACTTTTTAATACTTTGTTGCAAATCCTTTGCAGTCAATTACAGCCTTAAGTCTGGAACACATAGACATCACCAGATGTTGGGTTTCATCCCTGGTGATGTCTATGTGTTCCAGAGCAACTGTCTTCTGTTCGCACTTGTTCTTGGGGCATTTTCCCTTCAATTTTGTCTTCAGCAAGTGAAATGCATGCTCAATTGGATTCAGGTCAGATGATTGACTTGGCCATTGCATAACAGTCCACTTCTTTGCCTTAAAAAACTCTTTGGTTGCTTTTGCAGTATGCTTCGAGTCATTGTCCATCTGCACTGTGAAGCGCCGTCCAAAGAATTCTGAAGCATTTGGCTGAATATGAGCAGATAATATTGCCTGAAACACTTCAGAATTCATCCTCCAGCTTTTGACAGCAGTCACATCATCAATGTATACAAAGGAACCAGTTCCATTGGCAGCCATACATGCCCACGCCATGACACTACCACCACCATGCTTCACTGATGAGGTGGTATGTTTTGGATCATGAGCAGTTCCTTTCCTTCTCCATACTCTTCTCTTCCCATCACTCTGGTACACATTGATTTTTATCTCATCTGTCCATAGCATGTTGTTCCAGAACTGTAAAGGCTTTTTTTGATGTTTGGTGAACTCTAATCTGGCCTTCCTGTGTTTAGGGCTCACCACTGGTTTAGATCTTGTGGTGAAGCCACTGTATTCACTCTGGTGAAGTCTTCTCTTGATTGTTGGCTTTGACACACATACACCTACCTCCTGGAGAGTGTTCTTGATCTGGCCAACTGTTGTGAAGGGGTATTTCTTCACCAGGGAAAGAATTCTCCGGTCATCCACCACAGTTGTTTTACGTGGTCTTCTGGGTCTTTGATGTTGCTGAGCTCATCGGTGCATTCTTTCTTTTTAAGAATGTTCCAAACAGTTGATTTGGCCACACCTAATGTTTTTGCCATCTCTCTGATGGGTTTGTTTTGATTTTTCAGCCGAATGATGGCTTGCTTCACTGATAGTGACAGCTCTTTGGATCTCATGTTGAGAGTTGACAGCAACAGATTCCAAATGCAACTAGCACACTTGAAATGAACTCTCGACCTTTCATCTACTCCTTGTAAATGGGATACTAAGGGAATAACACACACGTGGCCATGGAACAGCTGAGCAGTCAATTGTCCCATTACTTTTGGTCCCTTAAAAAGTGGGAGGCACATATACAAATTGTTGTAATTCCTACACCATTCACCTGATTTGGATGTAAATACCCTCAAATTAAAGCTGAAAGTCTACAGTTAAAGCACATTTTGTTCGTTTCATTTCATATCTACTGTGGTGGTGTTTAGAGCCAAAAAGATGACAAATGTGTCGATGTCCCAATAGTTGTAGACCTGACTGTAGTTAACTATTGCACTACAATCGGCATTTCTTAGTTACGGCTGTTTAATTGTTCTTTAAATTGGACAATGTAAGATTCATTAACAAAAAACAATAACCAATTAACCCTTTTGAATTTTTTGATGAACAAGGAGTGCCTACACTTCTGCAAACAGAATTAAATACAAACTGAGAGGAAACTCAACCTAAACACCAATCGCCGACAGTAATGTACAATTGTCAGAATGATTGGTTCTGTTCAAAGTGACACACACACACACACACAGAATAGAGCAGTTAACATTATAAGATACACAAAAGTCTCAGAAAACTATATCATCTTGAGGAAACGCACGTCTAATTCTACACTCTAAATAGTGTCCAGTCTAAAGATGTGTTATATGCTATATTTTTGTGTGTTTGAGGATTGTTTGCAGATCTACATTTATTGAGTTAGCTACTCATTTTGGCTGTTGTTCTCTGAATATAAAATGCTGCAAAAGAAAATACATTTCTTCTGTAATCTAAGAATGAGAGTGAGACAATAAGAAGGAGAGAAAGTAAGACAGAGGTAGGGAGGGGGATTGCACCAGTTATTTGAGAGAGGAATGTACAAGAGGTCACATTCTTCACTCTACTGCTGTGGCTTGCCCCATGTTTTCCTCTCTCTCTGCAAAATAGGTAATGTTACTCCAGGTACCTCTGGGGCAATAGATCACATAATATGTGATTTACAAGGAAAAAAGTAAACTGTTATGATTCACATGAGGAAGATCTCTTAGTCCTGGTCCATCAGAAACTCAAGACTACATTATAGAGCCTGATTATAGCGTATTACTGAATAATCAACATCAGTCAATATGTAACCGAAGTATTAACTTTTTACTGCGCAGAGATTCTGTCGCTTGCTGCTCCTGTGTCTGTGCTGCCCGGAGAGTTAGAGAAATAGTAAAGTGTGTTCAGTTTCTCTTTCACTTCCGCTCTGACAGTCATGCTACACCCCCCCCCCCCTTTTTTTTTTTTTTAGCCCCCAGTGTTGGTATCTGCCCCAAAAATCCCATATCGGTCAGGCTCTACTACATTACACAGTTCATGGCGTAAACCAGATTATATATTCACTGCATTTAAAAACATGCAGATGTACAGTCCATTGGCTTGATTGAATAACTGTGAAGGGAACGCTTAGCGACTAGCTTTTACCATGTAACTTAGCTTCAAGTACCCCCACCTCTTCTGTCTGTATACCTATGGGACTGCTCAGTAATCAAAACAATGGGGAAATAGTCTGAGATAGTTTTAACGTGTGTGTGCGCGTGTGAGAGACTAAAAACCTGCAATACTTTCACGTTGGTTATTGGAGGGCTGAGAAACTTAGCCTTTCTCCTCCACTCCGTCTCACTACAACCAGACGGTCACTGGATTATAGCATTTTTTTTTTTAACCTTTACTGAAGCGACACCAAGTGACAAGGAAACTTTTGTACAATAAAATACAATATTTACATTAAGTCATCATAATGTGGGGGAAGGGGGGAGGGTTAAGATATATGGCATGTATACAAAAGAAACAAAATGTCTCACTGACCAAGTAGTATGAATCAATGTCCTGTCTTGGTTATGTAAATGTTTTGTGTGTGGTGGAGTGTGTAAGATGTGTATGTGGTGTGACTGTTATGATGTGGGCTTCTCAAAAAAACAAACAAACAAAAAAAAAACAAATCAGGGATATGACCAAAGACCATTAGGAAACTGAAATTAAATGGTAAGATGGGAAAGGGAAAGGAAAAGGGTGGGGGGGGGGTAATAAAAACAAATAAGTGAATAAATAAATGAAAGTAACCAAATGAGATTAAAAGTACAATTTATCATAATGGAGAGACAAACTCTAGCATTATACACTCTAAGAAATGAAACATGGCTGTTGTTTGTATTACATAATTGTTTTTAGTAAAAACTACTAAATAGTAGCAATTTTGGTAGTTAAAACAAGAGAGATTCATTACATTAACTTAATAGTTAAGGATTTTGGAACTACATAATTGTGTTGAATTGTAATTACTTAATCATGCTATTTAAAATGCACGAGACTGTCCCAACGCGGTTTCCGTACTTTCTTGCACATGCGCAGTCCGGCCGAGAAAGAACCGCCACTTTGAGTATCCATGTGGCCCTGAACAGACCGAACTGTCTTTTCAATCCTTTGCCAGCCTTCGATTTTGTGGTAAGTACACAAATTGTTAAACAATATTAAACAAAATGTTCTGTACTGTATACAAGAGTATGCAGTACAAGTATTTTTGACTTTTCACTATCGGTCATTGTGGAAAAAAAAAAAAAAAAAAAAAAAAAGCTGTGAATCGCTAGCTTAACTCGCACTGTTAAATGATTGAAATTAACCTCCTGAGACCCTGCTCCACATGAGGAGACACTGTATTTTGTCTTCCCTGCACCATAATATTTCATTCTGTTCAAATTAAGCGGCTTTAACACAGGATGCGGCACCGGCGCCGCCGCTCTCTGAAACCCATTCATGTGTATTGCTTGTGCTTAGCAGCAAAGGACAAGCTATAGCGCTGGTTGTTGAGATCGTTGAGATCTAGCCGCGGTCAGAGTTCAAATTTGTTTAACTTTGACCGTTGTGCGCTATCAAGCGGCCGTCTGCACGGAGGGAAACGTGGAGAAAAAGCAGGTTTTGTGTGTCTTTAGAGTCTTTAGGTTACCGTGACAACACAAAGTTTGTAATTTTTGCAGTCACTTATTTTGGAAAGCAGTGTTGGGATATTTGTTCAATTGTACCTTTGGTCATTTTGTCCTAGTAAAAATAATTATTTTTAGTGTAGTTTTTGTTTGATTTGTTTGTCGATAAAGTTGTATGTCATGTGATGGTATGGATGGAAGGTGCAGCGAGGGGGGGGGGGGGGGGGGGGGGGTTAAGCGGCCAATTTTACATCCGGCCTGTTTTTATTTATTTTCTTTTGATCATCCAGGCGAACACGGTAATTATTAATTTTAATAAGTTGTCAGAGAATTCTTTGTTTAGAAAGAAGTGAGACAAAGGTATTTGTTTATTGCAGTTTCAAAATTCAAATCTGATATTGCCATGTTTGTGTTTATAGTTTTTTAATGGTGTACCACCAAGTACTATTCCTTCTGTGAAGAATAAACTTTGTGGACATCAGTATGAATTGTGGACTCTTTCAGTGACCAACAGTTACACCTGAATTATATGACAACTTTGCGGTTGTATTGAAAGAAGTTTTTGTAATAGCAATGACATACGGTCTTCACCTAAGTATATGAAGTGCTATGAGATGACATATGTTGTTAATTGGCACTATATACATAAAATTGAATTGAATTTAATAGTGCTGAAGCTCACTGAGCACTGGCAAGGGTCATGCTACTTAGCACGGGACAAATACATCTTCTTTGATGCAAATGAAAGCTTCCAGCTTGAGAGCATGGTGAGGTAGCCCTGTTAGTTTTGAAAACTCTGCATATTGTGCTTGCTAGTCCACGACTCTCCAGGAGCTGTGTGCTGAAACCCGCGGCGAGCGCATGGCCGTGTTCTACTATTACTTATTGCTGTTCATATTACTACTTATGGCTATTTATTATTCAAAAAAATGCTTAGTTTTTATGTTCATTAGGTCCAACTAATCCCAATTAACTACACTTGGTTAAATCAAAAACGCATGGCCCAAAATATTAGGGTCTCAGGAGGTTAAATAAGTACCCTTGTTTGTCTTTAAAGTATTAGAATCTATCACCAAAGAAGTGAAATGTCATGCTTTATCTGTCAGAGTTTTTAATAGTCTGTAAATAATGATTTATTACTTGATTTGTCTATTTGGTGATGTTAACTTAACCCGCATGGCTAAAGCTAAGCGGACACCTCAAGTTTTGGAGACTCCTTGCAGGAGGCTTGTCCAGTGATGGAATGCAAAGTACATTTACTCAAGTACTGTATTTAAGTGGTTATTTGAGATACTTGTATTGTTAATTCACTTGAATGTTTCTATGTCATGAAACTTTTTTTTAAAAAGAACTTGTGCTTGTACTCTAGAGGCAGATATAGTACTTTGTACTCAGTTACATTTATATAGCATGTAAATATAATTGCTAGTTACTTTTGCTTTGTTTTTGCTTGCCTTTGTTATGTAAAGCACTTAGTGCTACATTTTATTGCATGAAAAGTGCTAGGTAAATCTGATTGATATTCTGATTTTACATTTTAGGAATACTATTTTTGGCATTGTGTGATCAACTAGGAGTTGTCTTTGGGAGTGGCTTAGTTGAAGGGTGCAAGGCCAACAACAACATCAACAGTAGTGGTGAGTGTCTTTCACTTAACTAAATAAGTTTGTTATTCATTGCTATAAATATTTTAGGACACATAAATTGCTTCAGAAATATACCAATGCAACAATAGCTACAATTTAGAGCTAGCAATCACTGTTGAATATTTACTCTTATCTCTTTCTTTAGGTTGTAAATGTGGAGATGCAAATGGTGTCCTGAAACTCAATCTACAAGGTACCAATTACTGAAGCACTATAGGTTAAAACACGGCCATTTTGGTCTGAGACACACAATTCCATGCACATACTATGACTGCCCATGCTCATTCAAAACATGGAATGCTCTTAAAAGTCATTTAAGTAGATGTCATGTTAATGTTTTACCCGTAGCAAGTGCAGAGCTTGTAACATTTACATGCCTTTTGTGTCCTGGAAGTGTCATAATATCTAGTAGAGAGTACTTTTCTCATATCAACAACCACTTGAAGCGCTATGAAACTGTGACTTGTATGTTTCAGAATTGTTCTTTTGAAACTAACATATATGCTACTTTCAAATCTCATAAGAACAGGAAGCATGGCACTTGCACAGTAAAAGATTTTAAAGCTGAATTAGTGAAAAGTAGTGAAATAAATGAGGATCACTCTTCTGAAGAACATTCCACTGATTTTGCAGAAATTGGTTCTGGTCTAGATTCCCCCAATTTAATTGAAACGGGCACAGAACATGAAAACCTGCAAGACACAACTATTAAAAAATTTGGATCTGTTCTTCTGAAATTAGAGATTTACTCACATGTACCAAGCTCAACAATTGATGAGTTCCTTGAAGAATTGCACTTTATTTTCACCTCTGCTGTAGTGCCCATATCAAATAGTATAGTTGTTGATATTTTCAAAAAGCATGACCTTCATGTTGATCAGTTTATAATCAATGAGCTGAGCCTTGCCATTTCTACTCATAATCCTTTGGCAAAAGCAATAGCTAAGGATGGTCCACTAGCTTCAGCTTTTAAACGTCAACAATACTACAAGGATCATTTCAAGGTTGTGGAGCCTTTTGAATATGTACTTGATGCAAGGTCCAATAAAACCTTTCATTATGTTCCCTTGCTCAAGTCTCTCCAACAACTGTTCAGCCGTAATGATGTAGTTGATAAAGTTATTGATAGTCATACTGCCTGCTCTGTAAATCAACAGCTTTATTTGTCTTTTCGGGACGGTGAATACTATAAGAACAATCCATTTTTTTCAGGTGAAGATTTAAGAATCTCCCTGTGCTTTTATATAGACGAGTTTGAAGTGTGTAATCCCTTGGGGACGTCGAGGAAGAAACACAAACTTTGTGCAGTGTACTGGATTTTAGGTAATTTACCTCCTGGTAGTAGCTCAGCCCTATCCTCAATTTACCTAGTGTTGTTGTGCAAAAGTGATTAGGTCAAAGCATTTGGCTATAAGACAATATTTGAGCCACTTTTGCATGACATAGTGACTTTGGAACAGCAAGGGTTGTATATTCCACAGCTGGGGTCATTTATAAAGGGCACAATACAGTGTGTTATTGCTGATAATCTTGGGGCTCATGGCCTAGCTGGGTTTGTAGAGAGTTTCTCAGGGAAGTATTTCTGTTGATTTTGTACAGCTCAGCTTAGTGACATTACGGTGCAAGAAGTAAAATCAGGATCATTCCAGCGCAGAAGCAAAGAAGGTCACCAGATTCACGTCACAGCAGCTCAGGAAGAAGGGGTAAGCTGCTGTGGTGTTAAAAGAGCCTGTGTTTTAACTGACAGTCTGTCTAACTTTAATGTCATTAGTGGTTACCCACCAGACATTGTACATGATCTTTTTGAGGGCATAGTTCCCGCTGAACTAGCGCAGTGCATTGCTGTACTTCTGTCTAAGAAGTTATTCACTCTTGATCAAGTCAATAATTTCATCCGTTTGTTTCCATATAAGTGGGGGGATAAAACAAACCGTCCTCATGTGATACCGCAAGCCTTCCAAAGGAAACAAACAATAGGTGGCAACGCTCATGAAAACTGGTGTCTCCTTAGATTACTTCGTTTTATGTTTGGAAAACTTGTTCCTGATGATGAACCTGCATGGCAGGTAATTTTGGATTTAAAAGATATTGTTGAATTAGTAGTTGCCCCGGTTCATTGTGTTGAGACTATTGGATATTTGGAATGCAAAATCTCAGAGCACCGAAAACGTTATCAGGAAGTCTTCCCGGACAAAAAATTGTTGCCAAAACATCATTTTCTGGAACATTATCCAGAGATGATTAAATGTTTTGGACCCCTTGTAGCATTATGGACCATACGATTCGAGGCCAAGCACAGCTTCTTTAAGCAGATTGTTAGGCATACAAAGAATTTCAAAAACATAACTTTGTCACTGGCAAAAAAACATCAGCTGATGGTGGGCTATCATATGCTCATACCTGACAGTGAAAAGTCTTCTATGGAGGTAGCACAAACCTCAAAAGTCTCCATAGATGTCCTAAATGAGGATGTTGTGAATATTCTCTCTCAGAAGTACCCGGAAGTAACTGCTGTAAACCTTGCCAACAGTGTCACTATTAATGGCATAAACTACAAAAAGGGCATGATAGTTGTGCATGGATCATGTGGGGGTCTACCAGAATTCTCAGAAATCATTCAGCTATGTATTATACGAGATGGCTTGAGTCTCATCATTAGAAAATTGTGCTCATGGTATAGGGAACACTACAGAGCCTACGAGTTGCATCCAACAAGAGATTTGGTGTTGGTTGGTTTGGAGGAGCTTGCTGACCGTCACCCTTTGGCTGACTACAAAGTTGGAACCATACGATTGGTGACCTTAAAAAGATTTGTGCATGTAACAGGTAAGTTGTTCATTTTTAAAAGTTTGACAGATTTGTTATTTGCTAATTATCAGTACACCATGTAAATAAATAAACTGCAGATACTGAAATTTTTAACAGGAAACCTAAATAAACCCTAGCTTGGAACTGAAAGAAAGTATTAATGAAATTATTGCACACTTGGTTTAACGTCTAGGGAAAAACATTGTGTTCACTCATCAATCTGCTTCATCAGAAAGGTGCCTATGTTACTTGGTCACTGTTACTCATCATCTCCACAGTCCCAACAACTGGCATATTTTATTCAGATATTGCAAAATCCTGATTGGTGCTCAAAAATATGAGTACATTCAATACATACATACAATACATTCTTCCATTTGAGTCCTGCCCATTTCAAGCCAGTGAGGAGAACACAGATAAAAACAGTACAGACAGAATTCTGACTTGTGTAATAATAAAAAAAATTCCAAACCTTGACAATAATTTGTTGGTACATCTCAAAACATTACAACATCATGTAAAAGTTCATAAATTTACCTGTAATTTGATTCAGAAAGTAAAACTTTAATATACTCAAGTTTAGTGAAATAATTTAAGGCTTTTTTTTTTTTTTTTTTTTTTAAATCTTGATGATTATGGCTTATAGCTCATTAAAATCCAAAATCCAGTATCTCAAAATATTGAATTATGTAAGACCAATCCAAATAAAGCATTTCCTTTACCTTCTGGAAACTGTGTTTATATATTCACTTAGTACTTGGTTGAGGCACCTTTTTGCACAAATTCCTGCATCAATGAGCAAGGAGACAGTCCGCCTTTAACACTGCTGAGGTGCTATGGAAGCAGAATTTTGTTGGTCTGGTATCTTGCCATCCTCTTCACAATACACAAATTCTATTTGGAGGTCAGAGGAGTTTTCTGTCAAGCACAGAGGAAAATGAATCGCCAAACTAACAAAGCAGACGAGCTGAAGTGCTGCTATCAAAGCATTCTGGACTTCCATAACACCTCAGCAGTGTTATTAGTACAAAAGGAGCCCCAATCAAGTATAAATAAACTTACTTTACAGAAGGTTGACATATATGTATTATAAATCCTTATAATCCTTTTGTTTGGCCTTACATAATCTAGTATTTTGAGATACTGGATTAAGCTTCACTTTTTATTAAAATCATTATATATATAAAATATATATTTATGTGTGTGTATATATATATATATATATATATATATATATATATGCACCTATATAGGCTCACATTACTTGCAGTAACAAACTGGTTTAGAAAATGGGTTTTCAATACCTTAAGACAATGCATAGTTAAGTATGTGTTACATGTCAACTGTTCAGGCTAAATTAGGCATTTGGGACGTTTTATGAATACATTGTTTTGTAGAGTGTGAAACATTGAGTCTTTGCAGGAATACACTGTGATCATCAGAGCCCTAATTATTATCCATCATTCTTAAAGAAATTTGTTTTTCTTCTCAGAGTGAATACAAGATGAGTACAACCCTGAGAGTCATACTTGGAATAGACAACACATCCAAACTGACTCTTCCCACTGGAATACCGGATTCAATAGAGGACCTGAAGCAAGAGATTACGAGACAATTTAACTTGTCAGGAAATTTCAGACTGCAGTACAGAGACGAAGACTTTGACAATGAGTTTGTGAACATGTCAAGTACTGCAGAACTTGCAGACAAGGGCACCATTAAAATAATTTACTTGCCCAGTGGGTCAAGCACTAGCCCTCACCACACTGCTCCACATCAAAGATTAGATTTTGACTCTTCTTCTTCATCATTGGCAGACACAGACATACTTTCCTCCCCTGAATCTACATCTTCAGGGTCATCCCTTAGGTCTCAGCTATGGCCCCAAACCTTCCCAATACCTCAGTTCAGTTATGAGGTAGAGATTCAGCTGGAGAAGGCCAATCATGCCTTTCATACCAGTGGTACTCTTCTGAATCCAAGCACCAAACTCAAGTCTGATATCTTAGAGGGTTTGGCATTAGACATTAGCAAATACAAAATGTATCCTTCGAATGAAGATTTTGACGATGTGGCTCTGGCTCTAATAACAAAACATCCCTGTTTAAAGGAGCAAGGGTCAGTCTCAGGTCATTATGGATGGAAAATAAGCCTGAAGTACAAAATGGCCAACTACCGTGCTAGACTGCGGAACATTGGGTGCCCAGAATTGAGCATTAATGCTGTCAAAGAAAAACGTGGTACAACAGGCAAAGGTCCCAACCAAGTGAAGAAGCCGCGGAAAGCAGAGGTCAATTACTGTCCTGATTATCCTGCAGGAGAAACAAAAGAAAGTCTTGAGCTGGAAAGACAAGCACTTTTATTGGAGGTGAAGAAAAAGAACCAACCACAGATCAAGACTAAAATGGAAAAAACTTTTGCCTATAGGAGACAGGAAATCATTCAAGACATGCCCTTCATCACAGAGTTCCGAGACAGATGGCCAGCTCTGTTTTCTCAGAGCGAGGTAATGTAATGGTCTTTGCTGTGTATTTTGTGCATGTTATATGTTCATACATGTAGCAGTGAATAATTTAATTTGAAAGTCTTGATTTGCTAACCCCTATAAATAAAAATAATTGATTCCTGTTTTTGCACTACCTGAAGTATTGTGTATAACACCACTTTTCAGCTGGAAATTTGATTTTGCACCACTCTTTGTTTCAGGTAAATGCAGAATTCACCCGCATCACCACTGTTCCCCTGCTGTCCACATTCATGTCCAATCTGGATCATTACTCGAACCAGCTGATGAAGGTGTTTAGAAAGAAGGGTGGAGCAGCAGGACACAAAATAAGCATGATCATGGCAGCCATGGACAAGGTAGGGTTTTCTATTAAATGAAGTAGTTTGGGCACTTGTCTATGTGTTACCATCTTTATCACTCTATCTGTCATTTGTGCATTTCACTATAAATCTGTTTGGTTCCCTGAGTCTTTTTAGGTAGTGTACAGGGTGGGGAAGCAAAATGTACAATATTTTGAGGCAGGGATTGAAAGACAGTGTATGACCAATTAGTTTATTGAAAGTCATGAGAATTTATTTGCCACAAGAAAATTTCCATAATAGAAAATGTTTTTATTCTGTGTGTCCTCCTTCTTTCTCAATAACTGCCTTCACACGCTTCCTGAAACTTGCGCAAGTGTTCCTCAAATATTGGGATGACAACTTCTCCCATTCTTCTTTAATAGTATCTTCCAGACTTTCTCGTAATAGTTTTGCTCATAGTCATTCTCTTCTTTCCATTATAAACAGTCTTTATGGACACTCCAACTATTTTTGAAATCTCCTTTGGTGTGACGAGTGCATTCAGCAAATCACACACTCTTTGACGTTTGCTTTCCTGATTACTCATATGGGCAAAAGTTTCTGAAAAGGTATGGATAATAGTGTTAGGTATGATTATGACATCAATATATGTTTGGTTTCAAAACAATTGACGTAGTGCCTGCTGAGAAAAAACAACTAAATGTTCATTGTAAATTTTGCTTCCCCACCCTGTACTTGTTCTTGTATGGGTTCTGAGAACATAGTATATTTTTTATTATTATGTGTAGATCCTGAAGGTTTGTTTGCCCCCAACAGTCCTACTGTTGAAACACGACGAGAATGTGTCCTCAAAGCACTTTGTGTGTACCTCAATGAACATCCTGAAAGCTTCATAAAGGAATATGAGGTAAGTTGCAACATAAAATATGAACCATAACCCAACAAATACCTTTTGTCTGAGTTGACAAAATTGTTATGGTATCCTTTACTATTATGTGACAGTTAACCCTTTTGTGCCTCATTAAGGACATTTATGGCTTTTATTTCTTGATCATTTGAGCTGTGTTCATGCATATGGCATCAAATTCTCTTATGATATTCCTTCAAACATATATATTTTTAATTTCAACCAATCACTCATAACAAGTCCATAATATACTCTATAGACAAAATCGGTCCTATAAAGCTGTTAAGGACAAAAATGTCCCCATTAAAACCCATTTTAACTACATTTTTTGAACCCGTAAGAAAACTGACTCTTTCGTACATTCCTCTGTTCTTGGTTGTAATTTTAGAGCCAGGGCTTCAAAATTATAGTTTTTCACCAGTTAACATAATTTAGCTGTATTTTACCTTTGGGACAATACAATGCAGTGTTTCCCAGTCTTTCTCTTCCTGTATCATGAAGCTCAGCAGACCGATGAAAAATGTGGTTGCATGTGCATCCAAAATGACCTGGATGTCTCTGTCTCTTTCTCTCTCTCTCTCTGTCTGTCTCTCTCTCTCTGTCTGTCTCTCGCTCTCTCTGTCTGTCTCTCTCTGTCTGTCTCTCTGTCTGTCTCTCTCTCTCTGTCTCCCTGTCTGTCTCTCTCTCTCTGTCTCTTTGTCTGTCTGTCTTCTCTCTCTCTGTCTCTTTGTCTGTCTCTCTCTCACTCTCTCTCTCTGTCTTTCTCTCACTCTCTCTCTCTGTCTCTCTCTCACTCTCTCATGCATGTAGTCAATCAAACTCAGTTGAATATAATATATAAAACTTAAAATGTGCTGTACATTTACTTTGTTATGCTGGGTTATTGAGCTGTGAATGTCAGTGTTGGTGACTATATGTGTCATATTTGGCAGGGGTAATCACAAATGTATTTTTAATGGTTTTCAATAGGGAGACTTTCTAGTCCCTAAAGAGCCCAGAGGAAGATTTTGTTTTTGTTTTTTTAATCTGACACTACACAAATAGTAATTCATCAAAATCAATGTTGTTGTTAATCTTGACATCCCAGACCGTGATACCCCCTCCTGCAAAAAAATCACTTAGTGTACGGAAAAAAAAAAGTTTTTGTTTTTTTATTATAAAAATAAGATGTTATATGCAAACAAACTGGCATTTAAAGGCTTAAATCCTGAAAGTTATTACTTGATATAAAGAATTATGTTATAAAAGTTATTCATTGAAAGTGGAAAATAAATGTATATTTTTATGGCAGTCCCTAAAGAACTCTCACACTCTTAAGTGAGGCACAAGGTTTAATAGTCCATTGATTGAGAAAATTAGGTTAGAAGGAGATTAGATTAATTAATATTGATATAAGATGTGGCAGTCCAGTTTCTCTTGAACACATTTTCATTAATGCTTTATTCTAATCCCATTTTGAGGATGTTGAACCTGGTGCAATGAGAGAAATGGAGGAAAAGGTCATGGAAATCTACTTTATCCGACATGAGGGAGCAGAGCCCACAGAGCCACCTGAGGATGTTGGCATCATAATCGAGGGAGTTGAAGTGCTGCAAGATCTGGGTGACGTAGCAAATGGGTGTGCAGTCCTGCTTGGCCTGATCTACTGTTTAAACCTCAGCTACCCCAAAGACCTGAGATACACGTTTGAATTTCTTCAGAAAGTGTTAATGGAGTTGGATGGCAATAGACTTTCCACAAGGGTGCAGGTCCTCAAAAACAGATTACATGAGTAATTCCGCCTGCAATACACAGCTGACTGAAGTGACTATTAGATTTAAAACTAAGAAAACTGTACTGGCATGAGTAGTGCTTCTTTATCCTGCAACAGGATTTCTCCACGTTGGGATGCAAGAGCGTCCATCCTAAGTGTATTTTCCTAAGGAGGGAGTTTGTTCTGTCCCCTGCCTCTCCCCCAGAAAAAGACCTTGCCATGCTCAGAAGAGTGACTACTTGAAGTGTGCGTGGACTGCAGCTATAAACTTGGAAGCTGTTGATCATAAAAACTGGTGAAACTGTGATGGGAGTCACTGGTACTTATAGCTGTTTATTATGTTGAGCATTATTACATTTGATACGTTTTTTTTTTCCTGTTTGTTGTTAACCCTCAAGTGGTGAATGTTGCTGCAGAGAGGTCGTTCATCTTTCAAACATAACACACATTTGCCATTTCTCAGTTTTGAGGATTATTATTATTATTTTTTTAAATCTGATGTGCAACATCAAGTTCTAGTAACTGTTAAGAATTTTTTTTTTTTTTTTTTTTACAGTTTTTGACATGGTAAAGAGTGTTATTCAGGCATGACTATTGCACTTTAAAGGAACCAAGAGTATTGTCAGTTTTTGAAGCTTGATCATCATTTTCACATTTGTTTTTTTTTTTTTTTTTTTTTTAAATCAATTTTTTTTTCTAATTTTATTGAATGTTTAAAGTGCACAACACTAAATAGTATAGTTTTGTTTACATACTGTGTTTATATTGGTTTCTTATTTGCCATTTCTCAGTTTTGAGATTTTGTTTTCTTATGTAATATCTCTAATTGTTGGGTAATTGTTAAGGTTATCTCCAATTTGTTTTTTACATGTTGAAGACAGTTTTCTTTTTCCAGGCATGACTAGTGCACTTTAAAGGAACCAAGAGTATTGTTTTTGAAGCTTGGTCATTTGTAAATTTGTCTTTTCATTTTTTTCTCTTTAATTTATTTTCTCTAATTTATTTTTCTCAATTTATTTCAAAGTGTAAAGTGCTAAGCACTGAATACTATAGTTTTGTTTACATTGGTTTCTTAGTTTGTTGCAAGGTAAGTGTTTTTTTTTTTTTTATTTGTTTTTTTTTTTCTTCCCCCAAGTCAGTTGGCGTCAAGCTTTACTTCTTAGGACCTGTTTGTTTGGCACATGCCTTACTGTTGATGACCTGAAATGTTTTTAATAAAGTCAGGTAAAGTGAATTGACTAACTTGTATTTATTTGAACTACTCACATTGATAAAGCAAGTAAGATGGAGTCATATTAAGTACAGTCAATGAAATACTGCAGTATAAATACAACTTGTTTGTGTTTAGTAAATTCACCATAACTGTATTTATTACATTTAATGTAATTGTATTTAGTAGAATCAAGATAAACATATTTATTACATTTAACATAAGTGTTTTTAGTAAAATCAACATAACCATATTTATTACATTTGACATAAGTGTGTTTAGTAAAATCAACATAACTGAATGATGAAGGATTTAGGTAAAACAGTTTGTTAAGATTTACTTAAAAGCCTGTAGTAGTAATTACTTGACTAGTCTTTTTCCCATTTATTCAACCTAGTTTCGTGGGACCGGTTGACATAACTATGTTAAGTAAATATGATGTTTCATTTTTTTGAGTGTATGGGATGCAGTTAAAGCTGTCCTTCGAGGTAAAATACTTGCGAGATCTGCCATGCTTAAAAAGCAAAAGACTCAAGAATTATTACAATTACAGGGATGATTAAAGGTTTTAGAGGAGACATATTTGATAAACAAAATCCCCACTGTAACCAAAAAAATTAGACCAACTAAATAGGAAATAGATGAGATACTAGGCGAAAGAGTGGAGAAAAACATACACTTCATGAAATAGAGATTTCACGAAGTGGGCCCCAAAGCATCTAAACTGTTGGCATGGCGACTAAAAAAGCAACAAGCTGAAAATACTATATTTAAGATCAGAGATCCTAAAAGCAACAAAATTGTTACTGATTTAGACCAAATTCAAAATTCATTTGAAACCTATTATAAATCTTTGTATAGTCAATCTGAATTAGTTAGTGAAGATGCAAAAACAAATTTTCTGAACTCCTTAGATCTTCCCTCAGTTGGCAGGGAAGCAAATAAACTTATGTCGGCAATAACATGCGAAGAAATAGATAAGGCCATTTCTAGTCTAAACACTACTAAGTCACTTGGTACTGATGGGTTCCCACCCGAATGGTACAAGGCGATGAGAGAATACCTTATAGCCACTCTAGAAATAAGCTTTAATTACATTTTGAAAGGAGGCGCTACACCTCCATCCTGGAAAGAGGCCTTTATATCTGTGATACCTAAGGAGGGAAAGGACAAAACAGACTGTAAAGCATACCGACCAATAATTGTTTTAAATACGGATTCTAAATTATATACAAGCATTTTAGTTAAGAGAATGGACGCAGTTATGCCCTCATTGATTGATGAAAACCAAACTGGTTTTCTAAAAAATAGGCAAACCCAAGATAACATAAGGAGAACTCTACGAATTATTGAACACATTAATATAGGGGGAAAATTAATGAAATTATTCTCAGTCCAGATGCTGAAAAAGCCTTTGACTCAGTGTGGTGGGATTTTCTGTATTTAGTAATGAAAAGATTTGGTTTCTGTAGTGGTTTTATAAATTGTATCCAGACATTATATTCTTCTCCTACTGCTAGAATAAAAATAAATGGTAGCCTTACTAATCCCATAAAGTTACAACGCGGTTGCAGGCAGGGGTGTCCCGCAAGCCCCAATCTGTTCAATCTATTTATTGAACCCCTAGCCCAAGCAATACGCCAGGAAACCGCATTAAAAGGTATACAAATAGATGGGGAAGAATATAAAGTGTGCTGATATGTAAATGATGTCCTCATTAAAATCACAGACCCTAATTCAGGTCTATCGGTGTTAATGAAGATGTTGGAAATGTATGGTACATACTCAGGGTATGTTCTAAATGTCCAAAAAACTAAAGTCTTAGGGCCTGATTTACTAAAATCGCAAATAACTGGCGCAAATGTTCTTGCTTATGCTAAAAAAATGCACATGCTATTGATTTGCGTGTCATGGGTGATCAACTGCGCAAATGACAACAGGCGCAGTCTTGGAGACCGCCCTAATTAAATGAGGATTTTGCGTGCGCTACTGGTTGTCATCGTGGAGACAGTGCACTGTAAAAACTGCTCTGGGACATTCCAGCACTCATAAATATGAAGTTGCTGTTCTTCTACACCGAGGGGTAAATGGGTATTTCTCTGTTGTTGTTTATCAGTGGTGAAGTGTGTTATTAGTGAAATAAATACCTTCTCTCTGTAAGTCGCTCTGTACGGAGAATGAAAACTTTTAAGTCTGTGGGCATGATAAAAAACAAAAACAAAAACCATCTGTTTATAAAGCTGGTTCAGGAGTCCGGTCACAACACCGTGGACAATGCTGTTTGTGCGTATATGTGTGTGTTGTGCAGCGCTAGAACCGCGTGTGCGAGAGAGAGAGAGAGAGAGAGAGAGAGAGAGAGAGAGAGAGAGAGAGAGACAGAGAGAGAGACAGAGAGACAGAGAGAGAGACAGAGAGAGAGACAGAGAGAGACGTCTCTCAGGAGTCGGTCCTGGCCTAATGGTGATGTGCCACTGGTGGAACCGGGCATGTGGGGCAGGCCCATAAAGTGGGGGGCCAAATGTCTCAAATCATTATTTTTTCTCCCATTATTCCAAAAATGTTGATGTGAAAAGAACAGATTGGTTCTGTGTGTTGCTTTTGATTGTGCCTATGCTACCTCCTCGCCACAACTACTGTAGCCAGTTTTGCGCGAAGCTGTGCCAGTTAAAACCTGCCTTTCAGACACGCTAAATATAGATGCAAAATCACCCACCGCAATCCATTTCAGGTTTGGTAAATCAAATTGCATGCGCTAAATAAATATTTGCATTTACTCCTCCCAATAATTTTGCATGTTATGGCAGAAACACCCATATTGCATGTTCATCAGGGCAAATATGCTAAATGGGTTGTGCAAGCTATTCTATTTGAGAGGCACAAACCTCGGTGCGTCCTGTTAGTAGATCAGTTTCAATGTGTTTTTTTGTGCGCAGTCAAGTTTGCGCATGTTTTTACACACGCAAACCTTTAGTAAATCTGGCCCTTAATGTTTAACTTTTATCCTACACAAGAAATAATTTCCAAATTTAATTTTAACTGGTATTCAAAACCGATAAAATATTTAGGAGTGTATTTACCCAAAAATTTGTCACATGTATGTCGATAATTATAACCGCATTAACAAAGATATAATCAGTTGGATATAAACAGTTGGAGCCTGCTACCCCTTGACTTAAGCAACATGATACAGGCAATCAAGATGAATATTCTGCCTAGACTATTGTATCTCTTTTTATCTCTACCAGTGCCTATTCCTGACAAACAGTTTAGGGAATGGAATACGCACATTTCAAGATTTGTCTGGCTCAAGAAGAGACCAAGAGTTAAATTTTCTACCTTACAGTTGCCAAAGGAGAGAGGAGGCCAGGCTCTACCTTCTTTACGTGACTATTACATCTGTGCCCAGTTGAGGCCACTGGTTTGTTGTTGTAATCCATCTTATTATGCTAAATGGAAAACAACTGAGATGTCTTTATCTGATGTGCCAATTCAGACTAAATTTGGTCTTATTGATCTTGGGAGTGAAAGTTACTTGACAACCAGTCAGTGGGTCAACCTAGCACTTACAACTTGGAGGTCAGTGGTCAGAAAATTACATCTACAAGGGGAGATAAAAATCCTTAGATGGCCAGCGTACGATCCTGATTTCCTACCGGCCTCACAAGACGCAAGATTTAGAGAATGGGTGTTACATGGCCTTACTGCTGTGGTTAAGGCCTACGGAAAGGCTAATTTAATGTCCTTTGACATGTTATGTATAAAGTATGATCTTATGAGAAAAGATTTTTTTAGATACTTGCAGTTTCGTGATTATATTGGCAAGAGAATACAATGTAAAAACATCACAGAACATTCAATATGTACCAACATTTTCACTGATGCTTACGACTCCTCAAGTCTCAAAAACCTTATAAGTAAACTCTACCAAGGTGTGACACTCAAGGTGGACTCAACAACTTACATAAAACAAAAATGGGAAAGAGAAATGAACATTGTAACCATAGAGGACATGTGGACAAAGGCATGGGAAGTACATTTTTCATCAACAAACTCCAACACATGGCGTGACTTTGGTAGGAAAAACCTTATCCGTTTTTTTATAACACCTAAACAAAAGTCCAAATTCAGTACTGTTTCTGCACAGTGTTGGAGAGAGTGTGGGGAGGCTACAGCAGATCATGGGCACATTTTTTGGTTGTGCCCACTTATTCAGCCCTTCTGGTCAGAGGTATCCAAAATAATATCGAAAACACTGGGCTTTACCATCAGCTGCTCTTTTACAGTACTGTATCTTGGTTACTTCCCAGATGAACTGGATTCAGACGATGTTTACCTCCTAAAGATTTTGTTGACATCAGCTAAAAAAGCCAAGACAAAATGATGGCTGCAGACAGAAACACCCACAATGGAACTTTTCATTTCAATTGTAGAAAATATTAGACTTATGAAACAATGACTTTCACCCTGCAGCTCCAGGAGAAGCTGGGAAAAAGGCAATGGAGAAAATGGACAATCTTTACAAACTGTGACAGTACTAATTAAGAAAGACTGACGTTGTATGCATGTTTATGTTATAATTGTCATCCCCAGACCTCACTTCCTTGTTCTTGTTCTGTAAAATTAAAATGCTTATGAATAAAAAGAGTTAAAAAAAAAAAAAAAAAAAAAAAAAAAGTACAATTTATCTACATTTGATGCCACTGCCTCCGCTGCCTCACCTTGCCACCACAGCACTGTTGCCACAAAAAAACACTGGATTATAGCATTGATGAGCGTACACAGTGCTCATTAACAAAGTCAGCTAACTTACAACTGCAGTCAACTGGCATGGTGTTATCAATGCTGAGATAGTGAAGCGTGTGTGAAATTAGAAACTGTAGAGGAGTGGACTGAGAGAAAACGGGTGGGAAAATGTTTAACAACTCTCATGATCCCAGGATATTTGACTTTACTTTTTTTAAGTTTTGAGAGATCCAAGCATTAGAAAATTACATTGTTAGATGAAGTATGTTTGAAGTTCTCTTTAGTAGTGTCTTATAAGAGGAGAAGAGGAGCATGATGTTTAAGACTTAAGACATACTGTAAGGGCATTTAAGGCATACATGGACTGTATGTTGTACAGTGTTCAAAGATCAATAAGCTCTCCTACTGCCACTGTAGTTTTTTTTTTTTTTTTTAGGTCAGTAACTGTAACAAAGGCTCAGCCCTTCACTTGGGAAGTCACGCGAGATTATGTTCATGATCTCGTGTTGTTTCATTTTAAACCAGTACCTATTAGCTGGCCCTGCCCTCAGGGCTTCTTCGCTGGGAGTCCTGCTGAGATTTTGTGAGCGCCCCATAGCTGTAAGTGGGGATATAAAGGGAATGTTCCCTGAGGATCGCCTCTTACACAGATTCCTGTGGTGAGACCTACAAGTGGATGAACCCCCAAAGGTGTTCAAGTGGCAAGTCCTTTGGGACAGCCTGCAGCCCGTGCTGCGCCACCTATGCCCTACATCTCTGCCCTATGCAGCAGATCCCAACCAACCTGATGACGACCCCAAGTTTTCAGTGGAGAAGTGTTTCTATACTGATAATTGTCTCCAAAGCCTGCCCACTCCAGATGAAGCTAAGTCACTTGTCAACTGTCTCAGGGCCCTTCTAGCCTCAGCAGGGTTAGATTTGCACCAGTGGGCCTGCAGTAATGCAAATCTCCTGAGCCACTTGTCTCAAGAGGCCAGATCTGAAAGCCTGGGCAAGTGGTTAGCCCAAGGTAAGTCTGACCCCCAAGAATCTATGCTTGGCCTCAGCTGGAACTGGGAGACTGACTCCTTGGGTTACAAGAACAGACCCATGTCCTACGTAATGCCAACCCTGAGAAACATTTATAAAGTCTTAGTCTCCCAATATGATACCCTAGGGTATCTGTTGCCCTACTCCACCTCAGCGAAGCTTATTGTCCTGGAGTTATGGGATAAGCAGCGTGGCTGGGATGACACCAACCTCCCCTCTGAACTTATGCAGGCCTGGTCCAGTTGGGAAGCTGAGCTTGAATGTTTGTCTGTCTTGTCTCTTCTCCACCCTTATGTTTCCACAGGTGCCAAGCTGGAAGGTGCCATGTACGAGGTCCACATCTTCGCAGATGCCTCCGAGCAAGCCTAAGGAGCCGTGGCGTACCTGAGAACCAAAGACGGTGATGGACAAGTTCACCTATCCTTCATCCTCGCCCGGTCCTGTGTGGCTCTCAAACACACACAGTCCATCCCACGTCTGGAACTTTGTGCGGCCCTGGTAGCACTGCATCTCGCCCATCTCCTTGAGAAGGAACTGACCCTGGCAGTGACCCGGATGGTGTTGTGGTCTGACTCCACGACGGTCTTAACCTGGCTAAAATCCCAGTCGTGTTGTTTCACAGGTCTTTGTGAGGACAAGAGTTGCTGAGATCCAAGAGCTCACACAAAACTGCACTTGGCACTACGTAGATTCAGCGAATAACCCTGCGGATGACCTGACATGGGGTAAGTCCCTGAGAGCCCTCACAGAACCTAACAGATGGTCACAAGGACCTTCCGTCCTCCTCCAAGACCCAGACACCTGGCCACAGAAGCCTACTACAGAGCCACAAGAGGACCCAGCAGAGCTCTGCAAGGCTACCTTCTGTGTCCTGACAGTTACCTCACCTACAAGCCCAAGTGACCGTGTGTATGACACATGGCAGGAGTTAATCGAAGCCAAGGCCCAGGAGCTCCATGGACAGAGCTCCTCCAACTCCCCTCTAAGTTCTGAAGAGTATCGGCATGCAGAGACAGTTGTGCTGTTACAGGCGCAACAGCAGTCGTTTCCTGAGGACTACAAGCTGCCAGCAGAAGGGAAGCCTGTCTCACCCAAGAGTCGCCTACTTACCTTATTTCATGAACTGGACAAATCCTCTGGTCTAATAAGAGTAGGAGGTCGGCTAGATCTTTTGAGGAGCCTGGATGCGGATGCTTGCCTGATGGCTCTATGAAGGTTCATAGCCAGACGAGGAACCTCTGCAGAGTGGTGGTCCGACCAGGGGACCAATTTTAAGGGTGGGGAGTGTGAACTCCAAGAGGTCTTTGCTGACATGGCTCCCACTCTACAACAGTTTGCATGCCAGAGGATTAAGTTCTGCTTTAATCGCATGGATGCTTTAATTGCATGCAGTTGCTTGGTTCACAAATTACCTCAGTGACAGGACTCAATGCATTAATAAATATGATGGACTGTGTTCAGAATATGTCACTGTCCACAAGAGGGTACCACAGGGTTCTATATTAAGACCCCTCCTTTTCATTATATATATAACTGACTTGGGGCACAATGTGTCTAATGCTGATATGCATTTTTATGCTGATGACACAATTATTTACTACTGTGGATTAACTCTTACTCAAGCTATAGAACACTTACAGGAAGCTTTCGATGCTGTTCAGCACTCACTTCTTCAGTTGAAATTTATTCTCAATACTGAAAAGACTAAGATGATGCTATTCTCAAACTCTAAGAAGTTGCCTGAAACTATACCAGCAGTGTCTACTTTTGAGGGAAATGTCATAAAGGTGGTTCATGTGTATAAGTATCTTGGTGTCTTGATTGATGACTCCCTCACTTTCAGACCCCACATTGAAAACCTGGTAAAGAAGTTAAACTTAAACTGGGCTTTTACTTTCAAAATAAGTTGTTCTTTTCTTTTGATGTAAAAAAAGCACTTTGTCATTGCCAATTTTTTTTTTTTTTTTTTTTTTAAATCGGTGTTAGATTATGGAGATCTACTTTATAAGAATGCATTGTCCAAACGTCTTCAAATGGTTGACACAATTTATCATGCTTCTCTGAGGTTCATTACTAATTCTAAAGCCATGACACATCATTGTGCATTGTATTCCAGAGTGGGTTGGCTTGCCCTGTCCATTAGGAGGCTGGGACACTGGTACACCTTTATTTACAAGGCCGTAATTGGACTACTGCCTCCCTGTATCTGTAGTTTAATAACAAGAAAAAGTGTTGATTCTTATTGTCTGCGATGAATGAGCATTTGTTCCTCTTTGTGCCATTCGCCCGCACAGAGCTGGGTAAAAGGCCATTTGTCCTCGAATGCTTTTAAATCCAAACTCAAATTGCTAGAGAATGACTCAATGACTTGTACTTGTTTTTCTTGTCCTATTAATTATTGTATGTTGAAACTGTATGATGTAACTGTATGTTGTAACTGTGTTGTATTTCATGCTGCCTCTCGGCCAGGACTCCCTTGGAAAAGAGGTTCTTAATCTCAATGGGATCTTTTTTTCCTGGTTAAATAGAGATTCAATTTAAAAAAAAAAAAAAAAAAAAAAAAAAAGGTGATGCCCAGCAAGGGACAAATGTCTTACCCACCCACATACACACCCACCCACCCACAAAGATACAATAATAAAGACACAAAGAGAACCTGTCAATTGTTCACAAGAGATCAGTTTGTTTGTGTCACCTTTTGATCGAGGTATGGAAGGAAATGTGTGACATCAGATACTGAATAGTTGTATTTTGTAAGAAAATTTATTGCATTGTATTTTGTAATTTGAATTTTTTATAGTTGAATTTTTTTGTTTTGAATAGTTGTATTTCATAATTTGAATTTTTTATAGCTGAATGTTTTTTTGAATAGTTGTATTTGACAATTTTTTTTTTTTTTAGAATAGTTGAGGTTGTATACATAGAGTTTCATAATATGAACTCAATTATTAAAAAAAAAAAAGTTTTTTAATTCAATATTCTCAAATACAATGCGTTTCAAATTCGATACACAAAATTCAATATATCATGGATATCTTGGCTAGGCAAAACCAATGGAGTACTGAGCCACTTGATCTAACTTTCACCCAGTCATGCACCATGCTGAAGATCACATGATGCTCAGGTACTGCAGCAGGTGCAACGATTCACATGTGTAACAGTTGAACATTGATAGCCTATGAATTTCAAAAATCATCCCTCGTTTTTGCGTTAAAACTCTTAGTTTCACTATTATCTGCTGCCTGTTTGTGTGTGTAGAGCCTTGTGTATGTGTGTGAGTGGCAGCGTCCAGTGCAAAGACGTAGCCACATCCGTGTGCGCTCCAGTTAACAACTTCCCCAGGTGAGTTGTTGTAGAGCTGAGCTCTGCCAATAAAAGTTCATTAAAGTTATTATTCATGAGTTAAAGAAGGCCAAACTCCTGTAATTTGTTGTTTGTAATATCCAACTCATCCTGTAATAATTCTGTAGAGTTTGCTAATTGTAGCAGGTGGCGCTAAGTGAAGAAGGGGAGGTGCAGGGATTAGGAAGGTGAGTATAAATATGCCCACCTGCAGGAAGGAACAGGTGTGTGGCTGGTGGTTCTGACTGGAGGAGTGAGGCAAGTGCACACCTCACTCCATGCTGGTATGCAGGGGAATGAAGAAACACTGGTAGGCTGAGACCCTGTTTTTAAATGTTTACATTGTTCAGAGGTGTGTGACCTGAACTGTTATTATGTTTCAGACTCGTTTCCCTGCTGGGCCGGCAAATACTGGTAGTCGGTAAGGGAACCATTTGGACAAACCAGGTATTTTAAATGTTGTAATGTAATCCACAAACGGTTGTGTATTTTAATGGATTACTGAAGTGTTTAAGATTTGTATTTGTGCTTTTTACAGAGGCATCGGGGGCCTACTAGCTGTTTTTCTTGCCGTTGTTTTTGTGTTATTAGTTGGTTTGGGTTTTTTTCTTTGTCTAGTCTGCCCGGCAAGTGAGCCAGTAACGGGCATAAAAGATCTGGGAATTGCTCTCAGGGCGGACTAGTTTTCTTTCCTTTTTTGTTTTGTCTGTCTTGTTTGTTTTATTCTTTGCTGCTACCCCCCCGCTTTATAACAGTGCTTAGGTTGAATCTCAGTTAGGCCTTCAGGGCAGGCATATGGAGATGTGGTTAAGTTTGCAGTGATATGGACGTGTGTGAGAACCTTAAGCATGTTAACTCTTTCCCCACCAGAGCATTTTCCAGTGAGTTGGTAGCCAGTGACAGCCGTTTTGGTCATTTTCACTAATCTTTGGAGGCTCACTGAAAATGTTGTGTTAGGAGTATGTGAACACTGAATACATCAAAAGAAAGAACAGAACTTCAACTTTTAAACACAAGAAACGATTTTATTCTTTCTTCATTCGTTCGTGAGATATGAACATTTGAATATTGGTCATTTTCAGGAAAAAACTGAATTTTGAGCAAAAAGCTGAGAAAATTGCATTTTTATCAAATATATTGATTTTCAAGATAAAACTGATTTCCTATTTACATTTTTGACTCTTTCTTATTTACCAACAGTAACACTGTCTTCAAAATCACAAAATAAAATAATAATAACAACAATAATAGTAACAAACAGCTCTAAAATATCCCATCACTCCACAAAATGTTAGGGGAATCTACACCAAACTTTAGACAAAACATCTTCTAAAGCACTAGGTTCCTTCTAAACTTTACACATTTACATACACCAATTATGAGTTTTTCACATATTAGTTCAGCTTTTTGGTATAAACACTTCAATATTCCTCATTTTCAAGAAAAAAAGAGACAAATTCACTAAATACTGTAGATTTCTGGCCTTTGCTTGGCTGCACCAGGTCCTCCTGTTGGACCAGCTGCTGTGTTTGATCTGGAAATACTTATATGGACATCTAGTTATTTATCTATCAATGAATATATGTATTTATTTGTTTATTTCATACTAAAGCCAGATCAAACAGTGTCTTGCCTGTGTCCCTGCTGACATTATACAGCTGAATCTGTTCCATGTCCTCAGTCTGAATCTGAACTCACTCTAACAGATAAACACTAGCTGTCCTTTGTCTTGTCCCACGTCTGTGTGTCTGTCTTCTCCTTGAATGTCCTCAAAAAATGTCTCTTTTCTCTTCCTCCTGTCTGTCACCCCCCCCCCCATGCGTTGCCATGGGATACGAAGACTCCAGTGCAAAAACGTTAAACCCGGTCCTTTAGTTTTCCGAAAAAGCTGCTTAATTGTTTGTTTTTGGACTAAGGAAAGTAATTCACACGATCCGCAACAGGTTCAGCAATAGTATAACAGTGAAAACACGGATTGACAGAAAATCTCGTCATTGGCGGGGAAGCGTTGGGAAGCAAATGACGGAATATCTCGTCAATGGCGGGGAAAGAGTTAAATCACAGAATGTGTTAACCCTTTTGTGGTGTACACAATAGCGATGTGTGTTATTTAACCCCTGCCATGTTGTGAACATGTGGGATTTGAACCAAAGAGGTTAAAGTGGGCCTATGAACTATCAAGCAGAGCTTTGTAATAAAACTTTAACTCCTCCAGTCATTATTGATGCTAATTACCTGTACTGGGAGTAACATCATGTTGAGTTTTTAATGAGTTTAACATCTGTCCTAACACTAGCATGTGAAGTTAGCCCACATGCTATCCTCTGAATGTGTTGCTGATTAATACTGAAATTTCGCCTGATGTCCAAACGGTTTGATTTGTTGAAAATATCACACATGTAGGTATGATTGTTATGACCCTGGGTCATAATTTATGTTTATATGCATTTGTTTTCTGTTATAGTGTGTGTTGTCCCCCCTGTCCTGCAGGGGTGCTGTCAATTCTGTCCTTTTTTGTTTCCCTTGCAGGAGGAAGCTGACTGGTGGAGCCAGATAGACTACCATTTAAAAATGGCCATGGATCTAACAGGTCTCTCTCTTTTTGCTCACTGCCACCTCCCAAAAAGAGATCCTGTGTGTTTCCTAGTTGTCAGTCATAGTGTGTGTTCCATTGTGTCTGTGTAATTTGTAAATAGTTGTAAATAGTGTTTTCTTTTGATCAGTCCAAGTTTCTGGGAGGGTGGCTCTTTTGTTTTCACTTTTTCTCCTGTTTTCTTTTTTTTTCATTGAGGGAGTTTAGGTTAAGTTTAACGTATTTTATTTCTTGCATTTATTTTTGAATAGGAAATTTAGTTATAACTTTGAAGAAGACTTTTTGCTTGTTGTTTTAGCCGAGCCCTCCCCTAACCCTCTTTAACTTATTTAAGAATAAACATTTTTAATTTTGGTTCTGGACCAGTGTGTCTGCTTGGGAGCTGGGAGGGGACAAAAAAAGCATATTATGTTCATCTTGGTTAAGCCCTAGGCCGGGACGTAACAATGATAGAGGATGCTTTGGCATTTTATAAAATGCTAGTTTTACTACCCGAATCCAAATTCTACATAATGTTTCCAACAGACAATCTCCTGATAGAACTGTAAAAGATGCAGGACTTCTGTGGTGCTTATGGCTGTTCTAACGGGTGGAAAATAAACACAAGATCTGGTGGAATCATCTTTCACAGGTAAGGTGTAAGTAAGGAATAAATTGGAGTGAGCAGATTGTTAGTGATATAAATCAAGACCGGACCGATAGAAACTCTCTGCTCCACGTCTGGGCTCCACCAGCTCAATTTATGTTATCTCTGTAGCGCCGCATTATGTAATAACGGTGCAATATGTAATGATGTAATAATCTTTTACCTCATTATGTAATATCACCGCATTTTGTAATAAAATGCTTGGAACAGGAAGGAACTCAAACACAACAGTATTAGTATAGACAATTGGTACAGGGACTTAAACCTCCAGGTCTAAGTCTAAGTCTAAGTCTCCAGGTCTTAGGTCCAGAGACGACCTATGGAACAGGTCTCAATTTTTTTGGATTCTCCCAATGAATAGAAAATACCAGGGCCATGGGTCACAGTCAAATCTTGTTTGCTTAAAATATATATATTAATTTGATGGTCCTGTACTTTTTTGTGTAACAAATTGTACTAATATAATGCTCTGTAAACCCCCACCCTCATCCCTGCCTTGTCTGTGTATGTATGTATATTATTTCTGTCAGAAAGTAGTAATTTAAAAAAAAAAAAAAAAAATCTCTAATGCATTTTATAATAAACTTTGCCACATTTTATAATAACTTCAAAAATTTAAGCGCACCAGTAAGTTTATTGTCAGTAATACTTAATTAGTGCATCTTTTGTCTCTAGTTTACAAACACACTCCCCATTATAATGAATACACAGTTACATTTGATTTAGGTTTGACCAGTGGTGGGCCGTCAGGGCCTGCAAGGCCTTCTCTGCAGGCCTAAAAAAAATATCTTAATCACAGACTGATGTTAATTGTATTTTGTCCATGAATACTTTTTAAATAATTCCAAATGGTCTGTCTGCTTCCTTTCAGAGCTTTTCCCCTGGTTGTGCTGCTTCCAGACATGTATTTTCATATTAAAGCATTGAACCAATCACATTTCAGCCATCATTTGTTGCCAGGCAGGGTCAAAGTCAAAGTAATCTGCCTGGAGGCCTTCACAATCAGTTCTGCAGGCCCTCCAGCAAAGCATAAGTCTCGATGAAACTGTTGCTTCAACCTATCAGATTTAGAGTTGGTGATACCAAGGCCCTCTAACAGGCATACAGTAATGTCAGTGTATTCACACCCTTTGACTGGATAGTCAGAGAGTGTACTAGCCAAAGCTAGCACATTGCATCTGTAGCAAACTTCACCAACAGAAATATAGTTGTGCTGGTTTAATAGCTGTTTTGTCAACCCATAATGGCCGAAGGAGGAGAAGAAATGGATTTGGTTGCAAATTTATTGTCAAAGCCATTTTCAAGATGGACTTTTCAAGAAAAGCTGGACATCGTTAAGAAAGGTCGCACAATTCCAAAGCTAGCAAGCCTTTCACAACCAGGAAAAGGATTTGTCCTTCACTTTCACTCCACTAACTACGACCAGTACCCCCGGTATCTGCATGAATAATCTGTACAACAGAGTAGTTGAACTCTTTTTGAGGAGAGAAAGGAGGATGGATTTTGTGTACAAATAATCAGAATTTTTGGTGAGTAAAATGTTGCTATTTTTCTAAATAATATTACAAATTAATGAGGTTGATGCTTCTTTAAGCCTCGGTCACAAAGCTTCGTACGAACGATGGGTTCATACAAATCTCCCAGTTCATACGAGTTCTGGAGTTTGTAGACATTCGTGGAGGGAGCAGTAGTTTCTTACGGCTATCTTACAAAGTCGGTACGGCTGCCATTCAAAACACAAGAGCATCTCGAGGCCTCTGTGAGAAAATGACGTAATTTTGAGTTGTACGAACACCGTACACAGTTGTCACAGTCTTCGTAAGGGTGCCTTGAGAACCTCCTACGTCAGACCTACGGCAATTTCATGAATTATTTTGTCATAAGGTCAATGCATGTCACCCCTACGTGAAACTCATGGCAGTCGCAAGCTGATGGCAGGAGATCTTACGCTGTTTCAGTCCAACAGCAGTGGAAAAAGAGGGACATTCTAAAGCATTTAATAAAACACGTAACTTAATGTAGTTTAATGCCCCAGAACAGCGATCAATCATCACCAAAGTTCGTGTGGACATCTGGAGTCATGTCCACTTTCACCTCTGCAAAAAAACTGAACATCATTTAATCTTAGAGTACTGTTCATTCATTATTTCATTCATTCATTTTCTGAACCGCTTCATCCTCCAGATAGTCACGGAGGCACTGGAGCCTATCCCAGCATTAGAGATTTCCATGCATAGTTTGGTGATTATTGATGCTCTTTTTGGACATTAAACTATGTTAACTTATTTTTACATTAAGCCGTTTGTGAATGTGCGTTTGATGTGTTTGAGATCGTGCGCTGTCCGTGGTGCTGAAATCACACATTACTGCATGAAAATTGACCTATACTTTTAGAGATTAGGAGTAATAACAACACATCAGATGAAGAACTTTGGAGTAGAAGGTATAAGAATAAAGCAAAGATACTCAAGAAGTGAATGTTAAAAACACTAACCGTCCGACAGACACATCCATCACCCTGATCCTCGTCCCGGTGGACTGTGCATCATCTCTGCAGGTTTGTTTCAAGTTTATTTTTCTGTTAATAAAACACTTTATTCCCTTCTGCACTGTGCGTTTGAGTCCAGTCATTCACTCCGTCTTGAAAATTTGTATTCGACCCCTCAAACAACGCCACGAATGCTGTGCAAATGTCGCACTACTGCCTATAAACACCTTACATCCACCTTAAGAATGCCATGCGAATCTCTGTGCGTCCATTCGTATGAACACCGTAAGGGACCCCTAATAACACCGTAAAGTGTTCTTGAGATCTACTTGCGGCCACCGCTGGAACATGTGGGTCCTGGAAAAGACGTCCTGATCCACAAACGTCATGGGTTGTTCTTACATAGTTCATAAGGCATTTGTTAGTGCGCCGTGCGAAAGGGGGTTTCATAGTGCATTCGTAGAAAATCTTGGACAAGGTCGCTCACCTGGCTATGAACTTAGGAGCGGTCCACAAACACTTCATGAACACTCCATTCTTTTACGGTCACCTTGAGAAGGTCATACGAAAAGGTCCGTAAATCCTTCACACAGTGTTCGTACCCGTTCGTAACGGCATTTGTGACTGAGGCTTCACGTGTGTCGCAGCTGTAGCTGCAGTAGAAGGAGACTTGTGCACCCCGGGTTTGTTTATTCAGTAAAGGCATTTATTGTGGCTACTTGAATTATCTATCTGCGATGCAACAGCTCTTTATACTGCATTTCTGCATAATAAGATGGTTTTTATAACCATAAAATAGTTATTGAGGGGTGGATTGATTCAGACGGAGCACTACTGAAGGCCTAGGTGTGAAATGCACAGTCCGCCACTGGGTCTGACGAATGAAACATTCAACTAGTTTTTTTTTTTTTTTTTTTTAATGAATTCTATTAAAGCTGGAATGCCTAATGTTGCTCTGCTGGTATGATGGTTTTTCCAATTAAGGCCTTAATTTCAATGGTTTTTCAATAGTTAATTACATAATGCACCAAATTATTACATTTTCTTAAAAAAAAAAAAAAAAAAGCTACACCCACATGTTGTAATAACTGTTGCAATACAAAATAAGTTATTACAAAATGCAGCAAACAGACCTTAGACTGAAGTCACTGATCTATTAGAATGCAGCATTTAATAGATGACAATTAATGATAGATATTGAATGTATTAAATATGTAGGCCTATGGATTATGTACTTAACCTTAATGTGAATGGTGAACATTCTTTTTTGTTGTAGACGATTTTTTACAACTCTGGATACTTTTCTCAAATTTCTAAAGTTTCCCAAAGACAGTTGTTTTAAAAGATAAGTAGACAGGTATATGTGCCATTTGACTAATAATCAATGTCTATGATTCACACATCTTTGTAAGTATTTGATAACTACTTAATGCCACAAATTTCTAGACTTTTTTTCCTGTCTGCATGTTCAGGAATGCAGTACACATCCTGATGCTTAAAACTTTTCTTAAATTTTGTATTATGTTTCTTAATTTTAGCACCATAAAAAAGGACCAATAAATCTTGGAGGGAAAGCTGTAGAGAGCCTGCCAGTGGACTTGCCTCAGCATTTCCATGAGGCTGACCCTCAGGGTAATGTTATAAGTATTTGAATGTAATAATTCTCAAACACATGAGAGCATCAAGGCCCTGGTCAGATTCAAATTGCCATGACAGTTGCTTTCTGCCATTCATTTTAGACACACTCCAATCCACATGAGCATACATTTAAACCTACTGTAGTTGTTGAATATGTGTCCCTGACACAAAGACGCTCATACCCAAGGTGCAGTAAGTTGATGGGTGCATGTCCAACATAAAGTTTATCGTAGAGCCACAAAAATTGGTACACAGATTCATCATGAGGAGACAAACAAAAAATATTGTTATGTCCACGCCCCTAAACCAACCGGAAGTCGGCCATATTGGATTGAAATTTCAAAAATGCTGAGTCAGCGTTTTCGTTGACATCATATTTTAACCATCTCCTCCTTGGCCGTTTGGCCAAATGAGCTCAAAATCGGTGTACAGTATCTAGACAAGTGGGGAATCCAAAGTTAGCCAAATTCTTGGGATCGGTGTCACCGTTTTTGTGTGCTGACATCACAAACTTTGCAAAGTTTCTTCGGGAATTTACCATTACAAAAATTGCTTAAGCTGAGACATACAAACACCAATTTGGCTGAAATTTGACTCGGACGTCTATCTCCCAGGCGTACACCCATGTATTAAAACAAATTGAAATTTCACACTATAGCGCCCCCTACAAATGTACATTTAAAAAAATGACATCAGTTCAGAGATACAAACACCGATTTGGCTCAAATTTGACTCAGACATCTGTCTCCCAGGCCGACACCTATTGGTCAAAAGAAACTGAAATTTTGAAAAAAAGCGCCCCCTACAATTATTTTTAATATTTAGGTCCAAGCCAAGTAAAGCCGGCGCAGGGCCTATTGAGTCTGCAGTGGGCACATGGGGACGAAATCGCCAGTGACGCGGTCACCTTTCGCCACTGTTGCCACTTTTAAACATATTCACATTCATGGCACTGAGACCTTTCCAAAGATGTACATGACATGTGCACAAATCGCATATTTACACCTGCTCAGAATGAATGGGAATCAAAGGGAAACGCCCACTCGGGGTCAGTCACATGGGTGTAAATGCACGACACGTGACATCTGACCCCACAGACATGTGGGGGAGCTCAAGAGCTTTCACATAAGGCCAAATATGTAGTTGCCATAGAAACGGCTATATTGTTCTTGCTAAGATTATTATTAGACCCGAGCCGAGTAAAGCCGGCGCAGGGCCTATTGAGTTTGCAGTGGGCGCATGGGGACGAAATCGCCAGTGACGCGGTCGCCTTTCACCACTGTCGCCACTCTAACACATATTCACATTCACGGCACTGAGACCTTTCCGAAGATGTACATGACATGTGCACAAATCGCATATTTACACCTGCTCAGAATGAATGGGAGTCAAAGGGACACGCCCACTCGGGGTCAGTCGCGTGGGTGTAAGTGCACGAAACGTGACATCTGACCCCACAGACATGTGTGGGGCCTCGAGAGCTTTCACATAAGGCCAAATATGTAGTTGCCATAGAAACGGCTATATTGTTCTTGCTAAGATTATTATTAGACCCGAGCCGAGTAAAGCCGGCGCAGGGCCTATTGAGTTTGCAGTGGGCGCATGGGGACGAAATCGCCAGTGACGCGGTCGCCTTTCACCACTGTCGCCACTCTAACACATATTCACATTCACGGCACTGAGACCTTTCCGAAGATGTACATGACATGTGCACAAATCGCATATTTACACCTGCTCAGAATGAATGGGAGTCAAAGGGACACGCCCACTCGGGGTCAGTCGCGTGGGTGTAAGTGCACGAAACGTGACATCTGACCCCACAGATATGTGTGGGACCTCGAGAGCTTTCACATAAGGCCAAATACATGGTTGCCATAGAAACGGCTATACTGTTCTTGCTCAGATTATTACTATTTTTATTTTTTTAGGCCCGAGCCGGCCGAGTAAAGCCGGCGCAGGGCCTATTGAGTTTGCAGTGGGCGCATGGGGACGAAATCGCAAGTGACGCGGTCGCCTTTCACCACTGTCGCCACTCTCACACATATTCACATTCACGGCACTGAGACCTTTCCGAAGATGTACATGACATGTGCACAAATCGCATATTTACACCTGCTCAGAAGGAATGGGAGTCAAAGGGACACGCCCACTCGGGGTCAGTCGCGTGGGTGTAAGTGCACGAAACGTGACATCTGACCCCACAGACGTGTGGGACCTCGAGAGCTTTCACATAAGGCCAAATACATGGTTGCCATAGAAACGGCTATACTGTTCTTGCTCAGATTATTATTATTTTTATTTTTTTAGGCCCGAGCCGGCCGAGTAAAGCCGGCGCAGGGCCTATTGAGT
Organism: Sphaeramia orbicularis; assembly: GCF_902148855.1. Classification (NCBI taxonomy): domain Eukaryota; kingdom Metazoa; phylum Chordata; class Actinopteri; order Kurtiformes; family Apogonidae; genus Sphaeramia; species Sphaeramia orbicularis. Next base: position 66,547,324 of record NC_043968.1, on the reverse strand, counting down.
CTGCAGTGGGCACATGGGGACAAAATCGCCAGTGACGCGGTCGCCTTACGCCACTGTCGCCACCCTCACACATATTCACATTCACGGCACTGAGACCTTTCCGACGATGTACATGACATGTGCACAAATTGCATATTTAAACCTGCTCAAAATGAATGGGAGTCAATGGGACACACCCACTCGGGGTCAGTCATGGGGGTGTAAGTGCACGACACGTGACCTCTGACCCCACAGACATGTGGGGGACCTCGAGAGCTTTCACATAAGGCCAAATATGTGCTTGCCATAGAAACGGCTATATTGTTCCTGCTCAGATTATTAGGCCCGAGCCGAGTAAAGCCGGCGCAGGGCCTATTGAGTCTGCAGTGGGCGCATGGGGACGAAATCGCCAATGACGCGGTCGCCTTTCGCCACTGTCGCCACTCTCACACACATTCACGGCACTGAGACCTTTCCGAAGATGTACATGACGTGCACAAATCGCATATTTACACCTGCTCAGAATGAATGGGAGTCAATGGGACACGCCCACTCGGGGTCAGTCACGTGGGTGTAAGTGCACGACACGTGACATCTGACCCCACAGACATGTGGGGGACCTCGAGAGCTTTCAAATAAGGCCAGATATGTGGTTGCCATAGAAATGACTATATTGTTCTTGCTCAGATTATTATTATTAGGCCCGAGCCGAGTAAAGCCGGCGCAGGGCCTATTGAGTCTGCAGTGGGCGGATGGGGACGAAATCGCCAGTGACGCAGTCGCCTTTTGCCACTGTCACACATATTCACATTCACGGCACTCAGACCTTTCCGAAGATGTCCATGACATGTGCACAAATCGCATATTTACACCTGCTCAGAATGAATGGCAGTCAATGGTACGCGCACACTCGGGGTTAGTCACGTGGGTGTAAGTGAACGACACGTGATATCTGACCCCACACACATGTGGGGGACCTTGAGAGCTTTCAAATAAGGGAAAATACGTGGTTGCCATAGAAACGGCTATATTGTTCCTGCTCAGATTATTAGGCCCGAGCCGAGTAAAGCCGGCGCAGGGCCCATTGAGTCTGCAGTGGGCGCATGGGGACGAAATCGCCAGTGACGCGGTCGCCTTTCGCCACTGTCGCCACTCTCACACATATTCACATTCACCCCACTGAGACCTTTCCGACGATGTACATGACATGTGCACAAGTCGCATATTTACACCTGCTCAGAATGAATGGGAGTCAATGGGACACGCTCACTCGGGGTCAGTCATGTGGGTGTAAGTGCACGGCACGTGACATCTGACCCCACAGACATGTGGGGGACCTCGAGAGCTTTCACATTAGGCCAAATATGTGGTTGCCATAGAAACGGCTATATTGCTCTTGCTCAGATTCTTATTATTAGGCCCGAGCCGAGTAAAGCCGGCGCAGGGCCTATTGAGTCTGCAGTGGGCGCATGGGGACAAAATCGCCAGTGGCGCGGTTGCCTTTCGCCACTGTCGCCACTCTCACAAATATTCACATTCACGGCACTGAGACCTTTCCGACGATGTATATGACATGTGCACAAATCGCATATTTACACCTGCTCAGAATGAATGGGAGTAACTGGGACACGTCCAGTCGGGGTCAGTCATGTGGGTGTAAGTGCACGACACCTCTGACCCCACAGACATGTGGGGGACCTCGAGAGCTTTGACATAAGGCCAAATACGTGGTTGCCATAGAAATGGCTATATTGTTCTTGCTCGGATTCTTATTAGGCCCGAGCCGAGTAAAGCCGGCGCAGGGCCTATTGAGTCTGCAGTGGGTGCATGGGGACGAAATCGCAAGTGACGCGGTTGCCTTTCGCCACTGTCGCCACTTTCACACATATTCACATTTACGGCACTGGGACCTTTCCGACGATGTATATCACATGTGCACAAGTCACATATTTACACCTGCTCAGAATGAAGGGCAGTCAATGGGACACGCCCATTCGGGGTCAGTCATGTGGGTGTAAGTGCACGACACGTGACATCTGACCCCACAGACATGTGGGGGACCTCGAGAACTTTAACATAAGGCCAAATATGTGGTTGCCATAGAAACGGCTATATTGTTCTTGCTCAGATTTTTATTATTAGGCCCGAGCCAAGTAAAGCCGGCGCAGGGCCTATTGAGTCTGCAGTGGGCACATGGGGACGAAATCGCCAGTGACGCGGTCGCCTTTCGCCACTGTCGCCACTTTTAAACATATTCACATTCACGGCACTGAGACGTTTCCGACGATGTACATGACATGTGCACAAGTCACATATTTACACCTGCTCAGAATGAATGGGAGTCAATGGGACACGCCCACTCGGGGTCAGTCATGTGGGTGTAACTGCACGACACGTGACATCTGACCCCACAGACATGTGGGGGAGCTCGAGAGCTTTAACATAAGGCCAAATATGTGGTTGCCATAGAAACGGCAATATTGTTCTTGCTCAGATTCTTATTATTAGGCCCGAGCCGAGTAAAGCCGGCGCAGGGCCTATTGAGTCTGCAGTGGGCGCATGGGGACGAAATCGCCAGTGACGCGGTCGCCTTTCGCCACTGTCGCCACTCTCACACATATTCACATTCACGGCACTGAGACCTTTCCGAAGATGTATATGACATGTGCACAAGTCGCATATTTACACCTGCTCAGAATGAATGGGAGTCAATGGGCCACGCCCACTCGGGGTCAGTCACATGGGTGAAAGTGCACGACACGTGACATCTGACCCCACAGACATGTGGGGAGCTCGAGAGCTTTCAAATAAGGCCAAATACGTGGTTGCCACGGAAACCGCTATATTGTTCTTGCTCAGATTATTAGGCCCGAGCCGAGTAAAGCCGGCGCAGGGCCTATTGAGTCTGCAGTGGGCGCATGGGGACAAAATCGCCAGTGACGCGGTCGCCTTTCGCCACTGTCGCCACTCTCACACACATTCACATTCACGGCACTGAGACCTTTCCGAAGATGTATATGACATGTGCACAAATCGCATATTTACACCTGCTCAGAATGAATGGGAGTCAATGGGACACGCCCACTTGGGGTCAGTCACGTGGGTGTAAGTGCACGACACGTGACATCTGACCCCACAGACATGTGGGGGAGCTCGAGAGCTTTCACATAAGGCCAAATATGTGGTTACCATGGAAACGGCTATATTGTTCTTGCTCAGATTATTAGGCCCGAGCCGAGTAAAGCCGGCGCAGGGCCTATTGAGTCTGCAGTGGGCGCATGGGGAAAAAAATCGCCAGTGACGCGGTCGCCTTTCGCCACTGTCGCCACTCTCACACATATTCACATTCACGGCACTGAGACCTTTCCGACGATGTACATGATGTGCACAAATCGCATATTTTCACCTGCTCAGAATGAATGGGAGTCAATGGGACACGCCCAGTCGCGGTCAGTCATGTGGGTGTAAGTGCACGACACGTGACATCTGACCCCAGAGACATGTGTGGGACCTCAACAGCTTTCAAATAAGGCCAAATATGTGGTTGCCATAGAAACGGCTATATTGTTCTTGCACAGATTCTTATTATTTTTCTTTATTTTTCTTCTCCTGCTCTTTGAGCTAAATTTGACCCCCTGAACATTTACAAAAACTCACCAAATTTTGCCCAAAATTCAGAAGTGCGAGAAACTGAATTTACATGTAGGTTTCGTAGATGTCGGTAAAGAAATGTTGCCGCAGCGCCCCCTTGAAAAATGGAAATGCATTATGCCAATGGGAGCACGTCCAACGTTTGTTGTAGAGCCACGAAAATCGGTACATAGATTCATCATGAGGAGACAAACAAAAAATATTATAATGGCCACGCCCCAAAACCATCCCTTAGTCGGCCATATTGGATTGAAATTTCCAAAATGCTGAGTCAGTGTTTTCGCTGACGTCGTATTTTAACTATCTCCTCCTTGGCCGTTTGGCCAAATGAGCTCAAAATCGGTGTACAGTATCTAGAGAAGTGGGGCATCAAAAGTTAGCCGATTTTTTTGGATAGGTGTCACCGTTTTTGTGTTATGACGTCGCAAACTTTGCAAAGTTTCTTCGTGAATTTACCATTAAAAAAATTGCTTCAGCTCAGACATACGAACACCGATTTTGCTGAAATTGGACTCACACGTCTATCTCCAAGGCCTACACCCTTTCATTAAAAGAAATTGAAATTTCGCACTATAGCGCCCCCTACAAATGTACATTTACAAAAATGAAATCAGTTCGGACATACGAGCACCAATTTGGCTCAAATTTGACTCAGACATCTGTCTCCCCAGCCTACACCTATTTATCAAAAGAAACTGAAATTTTGCACTCCAGCGCCCCCTACAAAAATTTTTAATACTTTTTTATTAAAATTTCTTCAGTTCGGACATACGAACACCGATTTGGCTCAAATTTGACTCAGACGTCTATCTCCCAGGCCTACACCCATTTATCAGAAATATTTGAAATTCTGTGCCATAGCGCCCCCTACAATTTTAAGTTTACAAAAATTACTTCACGTTAGACATACGAATACCAATTTGGCTCAAATTTGAATCAGTGTTCCGTCTCCCAGGCCTACACCCATTTATCAAAAGAAATTGCCACTTCGCTCATTAGCGCCCCCTACAAATTTACCTTCACGAAAATTGCATCAGTTGAGACATACAAACACCGATTTGGCTCAAATTTGACTCAGTGGTAAATCTCACAGGCCTACACCCATTCAATGGAACAAATTGAATTTTTGCTCAAAGCGCCCCCTACAGATTTATATATACAAAATTTTGTTTAGTTCGGACATACGAACACTGATTTGTCTCAAATCAATTGTCAATGTCCCAGGCCTAAACCCATTCATTAGAAGACACAAAATTTGGGGCTACAGTGCCACCTGCTGAACGATGAGCATACTTCCACTGGACGTGCCCTTGGCGATGGCCTTTAGATGCTGCTTGCGGCTTTAATTATTATTATTATTTTTTTGTCTTATTTTTCTTTCTCCTGCGCTTTGAGCTCAATTTTGACCCTCTGAACATTTACGAAAACTCACCAAATTTTGCCTAAAATTCAGAAGTGCGAGAAATTGAATTTACATATAGGTTTCGTAGATGTCGGTAAAGAAATGTTGCGGCACCGCCCCCTTTAAAAGTGGAAATGCATTGCGCCAATGGGAGCGCGTCCAACATAAAGTTTGTCGTAGAGCCACGAAAATCGGTAGACAGATTCATCATGAGGAGACAAACAAAAAATATTATTATGGCCACGCCCCTAAACCAACCCTTTGTCGGCCATATTGGATTGAAAATTCCAAAATGCTGAGTCAGCGTTTTCGCTGACGTCGTATTTTAACTATCTCCTACTAAGCCGTTTGGCCGAATGAGCTCAAAATCAGTGTACAGTATCTAGAGAAGTGGGGCATCAAAAGTTAGCCGAATTTTTTGAATCGGCATCACAGTTTTTGTGTGACGAGGTTGCAAACTTTGCGAAGTTTTTTCGAAAATTTGCCATCACAAAAATTGCTTCAGCTCAGACATACGAACACCGATTTGGCTGAAATTTGACTCAGACATCTATCTCCCAGGCCTACACCCATTTATTAAAAGAAATTGAAATTTCGCACTATAGCGCCCCCTACAAATGTACATTTACAAAAATGACATCAGTTCGGACATACGAACACCGATTTGGCTCCAATTTGACTCAGACATCTGTCTCAAAGGCCTACACCTATTTATCAAAAGAAACTGAAATTTTGCAATACAGCGCCCCCTGCAAAAATTTTTAATATTTTTTTATTAAAATTGCTTCAGTTCGGACATACGAACACCAATTTGGCTCACATTTGAATCAGTTGTCAATCTCCCAGGCCTACACCCATTTATCAAAACAAATTGCCACTTCGCTCAGTAGCGCCCCCTACAAATTTACCTTCACGAAAATTGCATTAATTCAGACATACGAACACCGATTTGGCTCAAATTTGACTCAGTGGTACATCTCACAGGCCTACACCCATTCAATGGAACAAATTGAATTTCGGCTTATAACGCCCACTACAGATTTATTTGTCAATCTCCCAGGCCTACACCCATTTATCAAAACAAATTGCCACTTCGCTCAGTAGCGCCCCCTACAAATTTACGTTCACGAAAATTGCGTCAGTTCAGACATACGAACACCGATTTGGCTCAAATTTGACTCAGTGGTACATCTCATAGGCCTACACCCATTCAATGGAACAAATTGAATTTCGGCTTATAACGCCCCCTACAGATTTATTTGTCAATCTCCCAGGCCTACACCCATTTATCAAAACAAATTGCCACTTCGCTCAGTAGCGCCCTCTACAAATTTACCTTCACGAAAATTGCATCAGTTCAGACATACGAACACCGATTTGGCTCAAATTTCACTCAGTGGTACATCTCACAGGCCTACACCCATTCAATGGAACAAATTGAATTTCGGCTTATAGCGCCCCCTACAGATTTATTTATACAAAATTTTGTTCAATTCGGACATACGAACACTGATTTGTCTCAAATCAATTGTCAATGTCCCGGGCCTACACCCATTCATAAGAAGACACAAAATTTGGGGCTAGAGCGCCACCTGCTGAACGATGAGCATACTTCCACTGGACGTGCCCTTGGCGAGGGCCATTAGATGCCGCTTGCGGCTTTAATTTTTGATTTTTTGTCTTATTTTTCTTTCTCCTGCGCTTTGAGCTCAATTTTTACCCTCTGAACATTTACGAAAACTCACCAAATTTTGCCTAAAATTCAGAAGTGCGAGAAATTGAATTTACATATAGGTTTCGTAGATGTCGGTAAAGAAATGTTGCGGCAGCGCCCCCTTGAAAAGTGGAAATGCATTGCGCCAATGGGAGCGCTTCCAACATAAAGTTTGTTGTAGAGCCACGAAAATCGGTAGACAGATTCATCATGAGCAGACAAACAAAAAATATTATTATGGCCAAGCCCCTAAACCAACCCTTTGTCGGCCATATTGGATTGAAATTTCCAAAATGCTGAGTCAGCGTTTTCGCTGAAGTTGAATTTTAACTATCTCCTACTAAGCCGTTTGGCCGAATGAGCTCAAAATCGGTGTACAGTATCTAGAGAAGTGGGGCATCAAAAGTTAGCCGAATTTTTTGAATTGGCATCACCGTTTTTGTGTGACGAGGTTGCAAACTTTGCGAAGTTTTTTCGAAAATTTACCATCACAAAAATTGCTTCAGCTCAGACATATGAACACCGATTTGGCTGAAATTTGACTCAGACATCTATCTCCCAGGCCTACACCCATTTATTAAAAGAAATTGACATTTTGCACTATAGCACCCCGTACAAATGTACATTTACAAAAATGACATCAGTTCGGACATATGAACACCGATTTGGCTCAAATTTGACTCAGACATCTGTCTCCAAGGCCCACACCTATTTATCAAAAGAAACTGAAATTTTGCACTGCAGCACCCCCTACAAAAAATTTTTTAAATATTTTTTATTAAAATTGCTTCAGTTCGGACATACGAACACCAATTTGGCTCAAATTTGACTCAGACGTCTATATCCCAGGCCTACACCCATTTATCAGAAAAATTTTAAATTCGGCGCCATAGCGCCCCCTACAATGTTACCTTTACGAAAATTAGTTCACGTTAGACATGCGAACACCAATTTGTTTCAAATTTGAATCAGATGTCAATCTCCCAGGCCTACACCCATTTATCAAAAGAAATTGCCACTTCGCTCAGTAGCGCCCCCTACAAATTTACCTTCATGAAAATTGCATCAGTTCAGACATACGAACACCGATTTATCTCAAATTTGACTCAGTGGCACATCTCACAGGCCTACATCCATTCAATGGAACAAATTGAATTTTGGCTCATAGTGCCCCCTACAGATTTATTTATACAAAATTTTGTTCAGTTCGGACATACGAACACTGATTTGTCTCAAATCAATTGTCAATGTCCCAGGCCTGCACCCATTCATCAGAAGACACAAAATTTGGGGCTAGAGCGCCACCTGCTGAACGATGAGCATACATCCACTGGACGTGCCCTTGGCGAGGGCCTTTAGATGCCGCTTGCGGCTTTAATTATTTTTCTTTGTTTTTTTTATTTTTTTAAATTTATTTTTCTTCTCCTGCTCTTTGAGCTCAAATTTCACCCCCTGAACATTTACGAAAACTCACCAAATTTTTGCCCAAAATTCAGAAGTGCGAGAAATTGAATTCACATATAGGTTTCGTAGATGTCGGTAAAGAAATGTTGCCGCAGCACCCCCTTGAAAAGTGGAAATGCATTGCGCCAATGGGAGCACGTCCAACATAAAGTTTGTCATAGAGCCACGAAAATCGGTACACAGATTCATCATGAGGAGACAAACAAAAAATATTATTATGGCCACGCCCCAAAACCAACCCTTTGTCGGCCATATTGGATTGAAAATTCCAAAATGCTGAGTCAGCGTTTTCGCTGACGTCGTATTTTAACTATCTCCTCCTTGGCTGTTTGGCCGAATGAGCTCAAAATCGGTGTACAGTATTTAGAGAAGTGGGGCATCAAAAGTTAGCCGAATTTTTTGGATAGGTGTCACCGTTTTTGTGTGACGATGTCGCAAACTTTGCAAAGTTTCTTCGTGAATTTACCATTACAAAAATTGCTTCAGCTCAGACATACGAACACTGATTTGGCTGAAATTTTACTCAGACGTCTATCTCCAAGGCCTACACCCATTTATTAAAAGAAATTGAAATTTCGCACTATAGCGCCCCCTACAAATGTACATTTACAAAAATGAAATCAGTTCGGACATACGAGCACCAATTTGGCTCAAATTTGAATCAGACATCTGTCTCCCCGGCCTACACCTATTTGTCAAAAGAAACTGAAATTTTGCACTACAGCGCCCCCTACAAAAATTTTTAATATTTTTTTATTAAAATTTCATCAGTTCGGACATACGAACACCAATTTGGCTCAAATTTGACTCAGATGTCTATCTCCCAGGCCTACACCCATTTATCAGAAAAATTTGAAATTCGGTGCCATAGCGCCCCCTACAATTTTACCTTTACGAAAATTACTTTACGTTAGACATACGAATACCAATTTGGCTCAAATTTGAATCAGTGTTCAGTCTCCCAGGCCTACACCCATTCATCAAAAGAAATTGCCACTTTGCTCATTAGCGCCCCCTAATAATTTACCTTCACGAAAATTGCATTAATTCGGACATACGAACACCGATTTAGCTCAAATTCGACTCAGTGGTACATCTCGCAAACCTACACCCATTCAATGGTAGAAATTTATTTTTAGCTGCATAGCGCCCCCTACAGATTTACTTATACAAAACTTTCTTTAGTTCGGACATACAAACAAAGATTTGCCTCAAATTTGAATCAGTTGTCGATCTCCCAGGCCTACACCCATTCATCAGAAGACACTGAAATTTGGTGCTAGAGTGCCACCTGCTGAACGATGGACATACTTCTACTGGACGTGCCCGTGGCGAGGGCCTTTAGATGCCGCTTGCGGCTTTAATTATTTTTCTTTATTTATTTTTTATTTATTTTTTTTTTCTTCTGCTCTTTGAGCTCAATTTTGACCCCCTGAACATTTATGAAAACTCACCAAATTTTGCACAAAATTCAGAAGTGCGAGAAATTGAATTTACATATAGGTTTCATAGATGTCAGTAAAGAAATGTTGCTGCAGCGCCCCCTTGAAAAGTGGAAATGCATTGCGCCAATGGGAGCACGTCCAACATAAAGTTTGTCATAGAGCCACGAAAATCGGTACACAGATTCAACATGAGGAGACAAACAAAAAATATTATTATGGCCACGCCCCTAAACCTACCCTTAGTCGGCCATATTGGATTGAAATTTCCAAAATGCTGAGTCAGCGTTTTCGCTGACGTTGTATTTTAACTATCTCCTCCTAAGCCGTTTGGCCAAATGAGCTCAAAATCGGTGTACAGTATCTAGAGAAGTGGGGCATCAAAAGTTAGCTGAATTTTTTGAATCGGTGTCACCGTTTTTGTGCGATGAGGTTGCAAACTGCGAAGTTTTTTCGAAAATTTACCATCACAAAAATTGCTTCAGCTCAGACATACAAACACCGATTTGGCTGAAATTTGACTCAGACGTCTATCTCCCAGGCCTACACCCATTTATTGAAAGAAATTGAAATTTCGCACTATAGCGCCCCCTACAAATGTACATTTACAAAAATGACATCAGTTCGGACATACGAACACTGATTTGGCTGAAATTTGACTCAGACATCTGTCTCCCAAGCCTACACCTATTTATCAAAAGAAACAGAAATTTTGCACTACAGCGCCCCCTACAAAAATTTTTAATATTTTTTTATTAAAGGTCCCGTATTATGCAAATCTCACTTTGTGAAAGTTTTCTTACAGTAGCGTGTGTTGCTGTAGCCTCATTATGAGGTTCGAATTTGAAAACTGTCCGTTTCCTCCCTGCCTTGCAACACCACATTTAGTGAAAATGCCTGCTCAAACGGCCGAGTTTGAGTTGGGTCCGTTTATGACGACATAAGCGGATTTAACTCCTCCCTCTGACTTTGCCCCCACCCTGGCAAAGCGTGCCCCGCCCTGGCAAAGTACCTCTTGGACAACAAACAAGGGGAAGGCGAGACACGCAAGTTGTGGTGTTGTTGGCTGCACACACCAACACGAAAGTTTATTTTTGCTCCCCACTTCCGAGCCTCTCCGAAAAAAGTGGCTGGATTATATCTTTGACGGTCATGTACCAAACAACATTCCGAAACACTTGTATGTGTGTGCCCGGCATTTCACGGACGAGTGCTTTTCGAACATGGGCCCATACAGCTCCGGCTTAGCACAAAGACTCCGAATCAAGAAGGACGCAGTACCAACGCTTCGTGACCCAAGTCCAAGTGTGGGAGATGTAAGTTCTTATCATTTTTTTGTATCTTTACTGCATAACCCTACATTACGGATAAGCTGGTGGTTGTTGATGTGTACGTCTAACATTAGCATGGCAGCTAACATAGCTCGGTTACTGCTGCTAACGTTTGCGTCCCCGTTAATATGCAAGAGCTGATAATATCGAGAGACATTCAAAAGAACTACTTTGAACACAGGCCTTTTGTGGTTGGCATCAGTATAGTTAGCATCAAGCTTGTTAGTAGCTGCCTGCATTAGTGGCGGCAGGCGTCTTTCCGTGTCAGGTCCACGAACCCGACACAACACCGCCGTTTTCCGTCGGGGCTCAATCACGCCTCAAGGCAAAGAAAGCCAGTGTTTGGAAAGACGTTCTGTCTGAGACATGTGTATTGTAGACGAGAGAGCCATAGCTTCACAGTCAACATTAGCGCGTAGTACCACTAGCGGAAGCCGCGTCCTCTCCCAGAGAGGGGAGGGGGAGTGGGCGTGGACAGATGTGTTCATTTGCATACCCGGAAGCAGGCCCAGAAACAGCCTGTTCTGAGGAGGGCTGGTGAGAGTGACTTTTTCGACCGCTGAAACTCCGAAAAAAGGATGATTTTGGGGCGAACAAACTTAAATACTATGTTTTTGGGCTTCTGAGACCTATATGACATGACTGAAAAATAGAATAATACGGGACCTTTAAAATTGCTTCAGTTCGGACATACGAACACTGATTTGGCTCAAATTTGACTCAGATGTCTATCTCCCAGGCCTACACCCATTTATAAGAAAAAAATTAAATTTGGTGCTATAGCGCCCCCTACAAATTTACCTTCACGAAAATTACTTCACTTCAGATATACGAACACCAATTTGGCTCAAATTTGAATCAGTTGTTAATCTCCCAGGCCTACATTCATTTATCAGAAGAAATTGCCATGTTGCTCAGTAGCGCCCCCTACAAATTTACCTTCACGAAAATTGCATTAATTCAGACATATGAACACCGATTTGGCTCAAATTTGACTCAGTGGTACATCTCGCAGGTCTACACCCATTCAACGGAAGAAATTTAATTTTAGCTGCATAGCGCCCCCTACAGATTTACTTATACAACAATTTCTCTAGTTTGGACATACGAACACTGATTTGGCTCAAATTTGACTCAGATGTCTATCTCCCAGGCCTACACCCATTTATAAGAAAAAAATTAAATTTGGTGCTATAGCGCCCCCTACAAATTTACCTTCACGAAAATTACTTCACTTCAGATATACGAACACCAATTTGGCTCAAATTTGAATCAGTTGTTAATCTCCCAGGCCTACATTCATTTATCAGAAGAAATTGCCATGTTGCTCAGTAGCGCCCCCTACAAATTTACCTTCACGAAAATTGCATTAATTCAGACATATGAACACCGATTTGGCTCAAATTTGACTCAGTGGTACATCTCGCAGGTCTACACCCATTCAACGGAAGAAATTTAATTTTAGCTGCATAGCGCCCCCTACAGATTTACTTATACAACAATTTCTCTAGTTTGGACATACGAACACTGATTTGTCTCAAATTTGAGCCAATTGTCAATCTCCCAGGCCTACACTCATTCATCAGAATCAGTATCTAGAGAAGTGGGGCATCAAAAGTTATTTTTTGGATTGGTGTCACTGTTTTTGTGTGACGACATCGCAAACTTTGCAAAGTTTCATCGCGAATTCACCATTACAAAAATTGCTTCAGCTCAGACATACAAACACCGATTTGGCTCAAATTTGACTCAGACGTCCATCTCCCAGGCCTACACCCATTTTATAAAAAAAATTGAAATTTTGCACTATAGCGCCCCCTACAAGTGTACATTTTTAAAAATGACATCAGTTTGGAGATACGAACACCAATTTGGCTCACATTTGACTCAGATATCTGTCTCCCAGGCCTCCACCTATTTGTCAAAAGAAACTGAAATTTTGCAATACAGCGCCCCCTACAAGTTTTGTTTGTTTTTTTTTTTAGTAAAATTACTTCAGTTTGGACACACGAACACCAATTTGGCTCAAATTTGACTCAGATGTCAATCTCTCAGGCCTACACCCATATATCAGAAAAAATTGCAATTTGGCGCTATAGCGCCCCCTACAATTTTACCTTTACGAAAATTACTTTACTTCAGACATACAAACACCAATTTGGCTCAAATTTGACTCAGTGGTACATCTCGCAGGCCTACACCCATTCAATGGAACAAATTGAATTTTGGCTCCATAACGCCCCCTACAGATTTATTTATACAAAAATTTGTTCAGTTCGGACTTACGAACACTGATTTTTCTCAAATTTGAGTCAATTGTCAATCTCCCAGGCCTACACCCATTCATTAGAAGACATTGAAATTTGGTGCTAGAGCGCCACCTGCTGAACGATGAGCATACTTCTACTGGACGTGCCCTTGGCGAGGGCCTTTAGATGCCGCTTGCGGCTTTAATTTTGTCTTATTTTTCCTTCTCCTGCGCTTTCAGCTCAATTTTGGCCCCCTGAACATTTACGAAAACTCACCAAATTTTGCACAAAATTCAGAAGTGCGAGAAATTGAATTTACATATAGGGTTCGTAGATGTCGGTAAAGAAATGTTGCGACAGTGCCCCCTTGAAAAGTGGAAATACATTACGTCAATGGGACCACGTCCAACGTAAAGTTTGTCATAGAGCCACGAAAATTGGTACACAGATTCATCATGAGGAGAAAAAAAAATTACAGCCGCTAGCGGCATCTAAAGGCCCTTGCCACGGGCACGTCAAGTAGAAACATGTCCATCGTTCAGCAGGTGGCACTCTAGCACCAAATTTCAATGTCTTCTGATGAATGGGTGTAGGCCTTGGAGATTGACAACTGATTCAAATTTGAGGCAGATCTTTGGTTTTATGTTCAAACTAAAGAGCTAAAATTAAATTTCTTCCTTTGAATGGGTGTAGGCCTGCGAGATGTACCACTGAGTCAAATTTGAGCCAAATCGGTGTTTGTATGTCCAAATTAATGCAATTTTGTGAAGGTAAATTTGTAGGGGGCGCTATTGAGCGAAATGTCATTTTCTTTTGATAAATGGGTGTAGACCTGGGAGATTGAAGACTGATTCAAATTTGAGCCAAATTGGTGCTTGTATGTCTAACGTGAAGTAATTTTCGTAAAGGTAAAATTGTAGGGGGCGCTATGGTACCAAATTTCAAATTTTTCTGATAAATGGGTGTAGGCCTGAGAGATAGACGTCTGAGTCAAATTTGAGCCAAATCGGTGTTCATATGTCCGAACTGAAGCAATTTTAATTTAAAAAAAAATATTAATAAAAATTTTTGTAGGGGGCGCTGTAGTGCATAATTTCAGTTTCTTTTGACAAATAGGTGTAGGCCTGGGAGACAGATGTTTGAGTCAAATTTAAGCCAAATCGGTGTTCGTATGTCCGAACTGATGTCATTTTTGTAAATGTGCATTTGTAGGGGGCGCTATAGTGTGAAATTTCAATTTCTTTCAGTAAATGGGTGTAGGCCTGGGAGATAGACGTCTGAGTCAAATTTCAGCCAAATCGGTGTTTGTATGTCTGAGCTGAAGCAATTTTTGTGATGGCAAATTTTCGAGAAAACTTCGCAAAGTTTGTAACCTCATCGCACAAAAACGGTGACACCGATTCAAAAAATTGGGATAACTTTTGATGTCCCACTTCTCTAGATACTTTACACCGATTTTGAGCTCATTCGGCCAAATGGCCTAGTAGGAGATAGTTTAAATACGTCAGCGAAAACGCTGACTCAGCATTATGGAAATTTCAATCCAATATGGCCGACTAAGGGTTGGTTTAGGGGTGTGGCCATAATAATATTTTTTGTTTGTCTCCTCATGATGAATCTGTGTACCGATTTTCGTGGCTCTACGACAAACTTTATGTTGGACGAGCTCCCATTGGCGCAATGCATTTCCACTTTTCAAGAGGGCGCTGCCGCAACACTTCTTTACCGACCTCTACGAAACCTATATGTAAATTCAATTTCTCGCACTTCTCAATTTCAGGCAAAATTTGGTGAGTTTTCGTAAATGTTTAGAGGGTCAAAATTGAGCTCAAAGAGCAGGAGAAAAATAAAAATCTGAGCAAGAACAATATGGCCGTTTCTATGGCAACCACATATTTGGCCTTATTTGAAACTCTCTCGAGCTCCCCCACATGTCTGTGGGGTCAGATGTCACGTGTCATACACTTACACACATGTAACTGACCCCGACTGGGCGGTGTAAATATGCGATTTGTGCACATCTCATGCACATCTTCGGAAAGGTCTCAGTGCCGTGAATGTGAAGATGTGTGAGAGTGGCGACCGTGGCGAAAGGCGACCGCATCACTGGCGTTTTTTTCCCCATGCGCCCACTGCAGACTCAATAGGCCCTGCGCCAGCTTTACTCGGCTCAGGCCTAATAATAACAATCTGAGCATAAACAATATGGCCGTTTCCGTGGCAACCACATATTTGGCCTTATTTGAAAGCTCTTGAGGTCCCCCACATGTCTGTGGGGTCAGATGTCACGCGTCGTGCACTTACACCCACGTGACTGACCCCGAGTGGGCATGGCCCATTGACTCCCATTCATTCTGAGCAGGTGTAAATATGCGATTTGTGCACGTCATGTACATCTTCGGAAAGGTCTCAGTGCCGTGAATGTGAATGTGTGTGAGAGTGGCGACAGTTCTGAGCAGGTGTAAATATGCGATTTGTGCACGTCATGTGCATCTTCGGAAAGGTCTCAGTGCCGTGAATGTGTGTGAGAGTGGCGACAGTGGTGAAAGGCAACCGCGTCACTGGCGATTTTGTCCCCATGCGCCCACTGCAGACTCAATAGGCCCTGCGCCGGCTTTACTCGGCTGTGGCCTCATAAAATAAAAATAATAATAATCTGAGCAAGAACAATATAGCCGTTTCCGTGGCAACCACATATTTGGCGTTATTTGAAAGCTCTCGAGGTCTCCCACATGTCTGTGGGGTCAGATGTCACGTGTCGTGCACTTACACCCACGTGATTGACCCCGAGTGGGTGTGGACCATTGACTCCCATTCATTCTGAGCAGGTGTAAATATGCGATTTGTGCACATGTCATGTACATCTTCGGAAAGGGCTCAGTGCCGTGAATGTGAATATGTGAGAGTGGTGACAGTGGCGAAAGGCAACCGCGTCACTGGCGATTTCGTCCCCATCCGCCCACTGCAGACTCAATAGGCCCTGCGCCGGCTTTACTCGGCTCAGGCCTAAATATTATTATGGCCACGCCCCTAAACCAACCCTTAGTCGGCCATATTGGATTGAAATTTCCAAAATGCTGAGTCAGTGTTTTCGCTGACATCGTATTTTAACTATCTCCTCCTTGGGCGTTTGGCCGAATGAGCTCAAAATTGGTGTACAGTATCTAGAGGAGTGGGGCATCAAAAGTTAGCCGAATTTTTGGGATCAGTTTTACCGTTTTTGTGCAAGGAGGTCGCAAAATTTGCGAAGTTTTTTCAGAAATTTCCCTTTACAAATCTTGCTTTAGTTTGGTCATACTATCACCGATTTGGCTCAAATTTGAATCATTGGTCAATCTGCCAGACCAACAGCCATTTATTGGTAGAAATTTAAATTTTGCATTATAGCGCCCTCATAGCGCGCCCTACAAAGTTACCCTTTTTAAAAATTGCTTCAGCTCGGACAAACAAACACTGATTTGGCTCAAATTTGAAATGTCTATCTCCCAGGCCTACACTTATTTATTGGAAGAAAGTTAAATTTTACGGTACAGCGCCCCCTACAAAGTTATCTTTACAAAAATTGCTTCAGCTCAGACATACGATTACCGATTTAGCTCAAATTTGAGTTAGTTGTCTATCTCCCAGGTCTACACCCATTCATCTGAAAAATTTTAAATTTGGCTCCATAGCGCCCCCTACACCTTCAATTTTACAAAAATTGTTTCAGTTTGGACATACGATGACCTATTTTCCTCAAATTTGAATCAGTTGCCAATCTCCCAGGCCTACACCCATCTGTCAGAAGATATTGAAAATTCACACAATAGCGCCCCCTACAAATTTACCTTTATAAAAATTGCATTAGTTCAGACATACGAACACCAATTTGGCTCAAATTTGACTAAGTAGTAGATCTCACAGGCCTTCACCCATTCAATGGAACAAATTGAATTTTGGCTGCATAGCGCTTCCTACAGATTTACTTAAACAAAAATTTCTTTAGTTCATAAATACAAATACCGATTTACCACAAATTTGAGTCAGTTGTCAATCTTCCAGGCCTACACCCATTCATCAGAATACATTAAAATTTGGTGCTAGAGCATCACCTGCTGAACGATGGACATGTTTGTACTGAACGTGCCCGTGGCCAGGGCCTTTAGATGCCGCTTGTGGCTTTAATTTTCTTTGAAACTATTTTTTATTTTAAAATAGTAGTGTGCATTTAGATCACTGCACACAGCACAGCACAGTATTGCACTAATATGACACTCTTACCAAAGAAAACCAATTTCTGAATCTTGTTTCATTTTCAGTTCATTTAGACGGAAAAACCTAAAACTACCACTCAAAAACCCAACATTAATTTGCAGTAAAAAGGAGAAACCATGATGCCAACTTCTAGAGTAACTCCAGCACACAACGTAATCAAAATGCTTTTTAACTAACTGTAAAATCTAACAGAAAAAGCACAAAGTTTCAACAATACGTATTCTGGATTTTCATAATAAACAAAGGGATTTACATGAAAATTAAATACGAAACTATTATGAAATGACTAATATGAATTGTTTGAGTGTATCCAATCAGACAACACAGTGCATTGCTCAGGACCACAGCACTAACTGTAGACAGACAGCTGTGTCTACATTGAAGTCAAAGAAACACATTCTTAAAATTACTTCAGTTTATTGGGTTTAAAACATACAGATAGAAAATGTGAATATCAGCTCTGATAATCAGCCAACCCCTTCTTTAAATGTTTACAAACCTTTTACAATGTACTTTACAAATGACTACACCTATGTAGCAGATTGCGGCCTCAAACACAATACACAAGGCCTGCCCCCCCGCCCCCCCCCCCCCCTGCAAACACACACACACCACCGCTCTGGGAGTTAGCAGACCCCTCTGATAGCTGTGTCATGACTAACTGTCTAAGTCAGAATTTTTGACATATTAGTGACATCATCTGTCTTTCCTGGAATCAACAACAGTGTGTGTGTGTGGGGGGGGGACAGCATACTTAAATCTTGCAAGACAAGACTACAGACATATACCAGAGAAAAATTAAGCTTATATGGAAATGTTTGGATTTCAGTTTGTCCTGGGACAAACTAAAATTCCTATCTGTCCTAGTAGGATTACAAATCCTACTAGGACAGATTGAAATTTTAGTTTGTCCTAGGACAAACTGAAATCCTATCTGTCCTAGGGTTAGGGTTAGGGGGGGTTGGGGGGGGGGGGGTTAGGGGGTTTGGGTTAGGGTTAATCTTCAGATCCTAATTTCTTGTATGATTTCAGTTTGTCCTAGGACAAACTAAAATTTCAATCTGTCCTAGTAGGATTTGTAATCGTACTAGGACAGATAGGAATTTTAGTTTGTCCTAGGACAAACTAAAATTCCTATCTGTCCTAGTAGGATTACGAATCCTCCTAGTAGGATTACGAATCCTACTGGATTTCAATCTCTCCTGTGACATATATAAACATAAACAAATACATAAATAAATATAACTATAAAGCCTTAAAGTGGATAAAACAGAGGCATTAGTTAAAAGCCAAATTAAAGAGGTGGGTCTTGAGCCTGGTTTTAAAAATGACTACATTCTCTGCGGCCCTGAGGTTCCCTGGCAGGCTGTTCCATAGGCAAGGAGCATAATGCTGAAAAGCTGCCTCGCCATGAGTTTTGTTTTAGCTTTTGGAACTGTTAAAAGACCAGTGCCAGAGGACCTCGGTCCGCGAGGGTTCATAAGGTAAAAGCAAGTCTAAAAGATAAGAAGGCGCACGACCGTTAAGACATTTAAAAACTATTAAAAGGACCTTAAAATCGATCCTGAAATACATGGGGAGCAAATGCAGTGATTTTAAAACCGGTGTAATGTGAGCATGTGCATATTTGTATACAGAGAGTGGAGTGGAAGTATATGTTGTTACGTTGTTTATATCTTGTTTGTTTTTATTATTTTTGTTTAAAAGGAACTGCAGTACGGGCCGACAGCTGAAAGAGCTGTTTGTTTTTATTATTTTTGTTTAAAGGGAACTACGGTACGGGCTGACAGCTGAAAGAGCTGTTTGTTTTAATTGTTTTTGTTTAAAGGGAACTACGGCACGGGCCGACAGCTGAAAGAGCTGTTTGTTTTTATTATTTTTGTTTAAAGGGAACTATGGTACGGGCCGACAGCTGAAAGAGCTGCTTGTTTTTATTATTTTTCTTTAAAAGGAACTACGGTACGGGCCAACAGCTGAAAGATTGCTGTTTATGATTCCAACAGCTGAAAGATGCTGGTTGGTTATTTTTAAGGTATTTTGGGCCAACAGCTGAAAGACGCTGGTTGGTTATTTTTAAAGGGAACTAAGGTATGTTGAGTCAACAGCTGAAAGATTGCTGTTTGTGATTCCAACAGCTGAAAGATTGCTGTTTGTGGTTATGTTTAAAAGGCAACCAAGGGTAATACAAAAGTACAAACCAACGGACGTAACAAATTACTGTACCTCCGTTTGAAGTATTCTTAGCGTATTCTTGAGGTAACTGAGGGTAATACAAAAGTACAAACCAACAGACGTAACAAATTAGTGTACCTCCATTTGAAGTATCCTTAGCATATTCTTGAGGTATTGAGCTCATTCTGGTTGGACAATTCCATTTTTGAGACCGGATAAGTACAGAGGCTAAACAGAAATTGTAGTGCAGACAAAGTTTACATGATCTCCTGTAAACCTATCTGGTTAAATTAGGACAGAGACAAAACCCAGCAGACAGCCTAATTTGTATAAGGCAGGCTTTGGCTCCATCTAGTGAAACTTTTGGGAATGACACACTGACCTTTGGCCTTCCTGGGTTCCCTACTTGAACTCCTTAAGTTTTGGCCCATAAATAGTTAGATGTATAATAATCACTTGTAAACAGCTTTGATTTGATTAGTATTGGTCTTACTTGTTTGAGTTCATTGATTGATCAGTTGTTGCATTAATCTTGATTCAGTCCATCCCATTAATTGATCTGTTGTTGTCTATGCACTTATGATTCATGGATTTGATTGGTATCCGTTTTATTGTTTGAGTTTACTGATTGATCAGTTGTCTTTATACTACATTATTTCCCTAAGCATTGATCTTGATTCAGTTAATCCTATTAATTGATCTGTTGCTGTCTATACATTGACTGATCTGTTGCTGTCTATGCATTGATTGATCTGTTGCTATCTATGCACTTATAATTGATTTATAGATTTGATTAGCATCGGTTTTATTGTTTGAGTTTACTGATTGATCAGTTGTCTTTGTACTACATTATTTCCCTAAGCATTAATCTTGATTTAGTTAATCCTATTAATTGATCTGTTGTTGTCTATGCATTTATAATCAATTTATAGATTGCTGTCACTTTGGCATTCTTGAATTTTCAGCTATTGATCTGTGTTGATTTATGCAGATAGAATTATTTAGTATTGATTATCATGGTTCAGGTATTTCTGAAATTCTTTAATATGATTATTGGTTGCTTGTGTATTTCCAATTTTTAATATTTAGACATTTTTACTCGTTTCTCTTTGATTTAGTTTAGCCTTATTTGTTGTTGATTTACCATTAAAATTCTCTAGTATTTAGAAATAATTATTTATTTGCTGATTGTTGCTTAAATTACCCAGATTTTATTGCTGTTTTTTCTGTTGTTTTACAGCATTTTAGCCCCACTAGTGATTAGAAGACAAGCATTGATTTGCAGCTGAAGGTTGGCCATTTGTCGTATGTATATAATAATTTTTATCAGATTTTATTGCTCCTTCCTAACCCCTTTAGACTTCCTGGTAGTTTTTTGTCTATTACCCAGATTTTATTGCTGTTTTTTCTGTTGTTTTACAGCATTTTAGCCCCACTAGTGATTAGAAGACAAGTATTGATTTGCAGCTGAAGGTTGGCCATTTGTCGTAGGTATATAATAATTTTTATCAGATTTTATTGCTCCTTCCTAACCCCTTTACACTTCCTGGTAGTTTTTTGTCTATCGTGCCAGTTATCTTGTTTTTTCAGGTTTTATCACTGTTCATAGCCCTTAGGCCTACCCTTAAAATTCTTTTACACCTTATGTATTGCTGAGTTTTTAATTTTTTAGGCTCACTGATAATCCAAACCTTATTTAACCACTTCACAAACTTTAATGTTGAATTGAAGTCCCCAACTGTAGCCCATTAACATTTTTTTATCCTTTCATTTTTTGATCATTTTTATTTATTATTTTTTTCCTGTCCCTGTTCTTACTTTTAGGTCTCTTATTCTCTAAATCTGCGTTATTTATTCACTTCATTCAGTAATTTGGTAGTCAGCAATTATTGTACAAATTGGAATTAGCTATTTTTGATTATCCTATTTCGAGCTCTTTTAGGATCACTGATAGGCTAATCTTAATTCTGAATTGGAGTCTCCAATTGCAGTCCGTTAACATTTTAATCCTTTTATTTTTTGGATCATTTCATTTTTATTCTTTCCATTTCTTATTTCCACTTTTATGTCTCTTATTCTCTAAATCAGAATCATTTATCCACTATTACTCAGTAATTCAGTTGAGATAACTATTGTACAGATCGGTATTTGCTGTTGCAAATATTCGATTTTTGTTTGTTTTTCCTTGGTTACTCTTGCCATCTCTGAAATTCTACTACTAAAGGAACTAATTAACTCAATTACACAACCAGCCCTCTACTACTGTGTACTCTAGATTGGAAGCTGACACGAGTTGTGTCTTCATTGTGACTTCCCAGTTCCGATCATTACAGAACACTCTACCTGTCAACCAAATGGCCTCCTCCTTCCTCAAAATGGGTGTTTTCATGAAAGAACTGGAAAACACTATTCTCACAAGTGAACCCGATCCAAAAGCAGTGAAGAAACAAGTTCAGCTAATGAAAGACTTATTCAAGAAATATGCAAAGAAGAAGCTGGTTCACTCCGGTCCAGGAGCATCGCCCCCTACAGAACAACAATGGTACTCAATTAAGGAGTACCACCGAGGAAAGGTCCTGCGCTATCGGACTAACCCCACGTGGGCGATTAAAGGTAGGGTCACCAATGTTCAGAAGCTACAACGAAGTGAAGAAATGGAATGATTTGCTGAAAGACTAAACAAGATGGCAAACTCTATCATGACGACATATGAAAGCAAACACCTCGCCAGCATGCTGGTAGTAAAACCAAAAGAAGATGACACAACACATGTCATGCCCCTCAACGGTGTCAAAATGACAGCCAAAAAATCTGTCAAACGCCCTTCAGTCACTTTTGGTCAACAGCGCTCAGGCTGTCTACATTCTGGACACCAGTAAAAAACTAACACAGCCAGAGGAAATGATGAGTATGACACAGATGAGGATAAAGTGGACGAAGAAGAAGAGGACGACGAAGAAGGAGACAAGACAAAGGGACAAAGGTCAAAGTCATTGAATCAAAATCAAAAGTCCCTGAATCGAAAATCTCTCCCACCCATGCCTGACCTAGGCCTGTTCTATCCTCAATCTGACACAGAAGGACCCTACACAGAGGTGAGCCGGAGATTAAAAGAGGCAGCAAAGGATCACGCCGTATCTGCCCCATCAACTCCAATCCAACTTCAGCCACCTCCACTATACACAACAATGGATCCGTCAAGGCCCTGTTCATCTACATCCCAAGAGCCATTCCAACACGCCATCCTCAGCGGATCTCCGACAATGGTTCAGACAGGAACGGATATGACCCAACAGCAGGTAAAGAACCTGCAAGAACAAGTAGGGGCACTGACCAGTATACTCTCCAGATGGTGTAGTATAGTCTCCATGATGGACCAAGCAGTATCACCACAAGCTGGCCAACTGCTCCCTTCATGTTCTACATCCATGGCTGCACCACAACATGATGCCAGCCCAGAATCCCCTGACCCGGAAAGGGGCTACAAAAGCTATTGGAAGAAAAGGAAGAAGAAGTTATCAAGGAAATGCAGAAGAAAAAGGCAAAGCGACAATCAAAAGACAATCAACAAATCCCCACAACGAAAGATCTCCACATACAAAGAGCAGTCGACTACAGGAGTGCCACTGGCCTCAACCCCTTTTTGCCAAGAACAACATCATCAACACCCCGATCTGCAGCACCCCAATTCATAGCAGGAGAGTTTTCTGGTATGGTGGATGAGCAACAGATCGATAAGGCATTTATGAGTGGAGACTTGAACTCATTTCCTGAACCTGCACTACCCAACGAAGACAGTCCTGCTGCTATGGAAGAAGCACCTGCTGTGAGGGCATACCCTCTCAGAATGACTGCGGATAATAAAACCGTCTACATGCCATTTGCCTTCACAGACATCGAGGGCTTGATGCTGAAATTGCCACAACTGACCCAAGGTGCGCCAGCATTCTTCAGAGCTCTGACCTCATTGACCACCCAAGATAAACTGTTGGGGAGATGTCGCTGCAGTGATCACAAGAGCAACAGATCAGGCCACAATAGATAAAGCCTGCACAGAAGTGTCCAGACACATCGGCTTTCCAATTAAGACCACAACACCATACGACACAATTAAGGCCCAGCTTTTATATGTCATGAAAGAAATGTATCCCACATGCTTTCCTGAAGTTTTAATGGCTCTACAGATGAAAAACGGCGAAGACTATTTCTCCCACAAACAAAGAGCAAAAGCCCTGTTTCATGATACCACTGGAGAACCTGTACGTCAAGGTACCGGTAACCATCCTCTTCTTTATCACTCTTGTAAAAGGCATGCCTAAGTCAGTTCAAACCCACCTGGCCAACATCGTGGGTTTGTACTCGAAGACAGAAGAAGATTTTGATGCACATTGTCAGCACTATGTAGCCAAGTTCTGAGAAGAAAAACAAAAAGAAAGTGACGACTTAAGTAAGATGCAAGAGGCTACACTAAAACTACAATTGAAGGAACTCAAGGATGATACAGAAGGCAGGGAAGGCAAAAACAAAACCATCCCTGTGATGGCAGTTGGGGCAGAAGAGAAATCAGAAACATCCACAGACTCAGACTCCACTCAACAGCTTGCGACAGCTATCAAACTGGCAATGACTCAAATCAACACCCCAACTATCTCGCAAATGACAGCCCCAGTTACTGCACCTCAAGTGGCATATTCTGTCCCACACCCTGTTCAAATGTCAGCTCTAATCGCAGCACCTCAAGTGGTTCCACAGACTTTGCAACCGGCTCCTGTCGCTTGACTAGCGTGTGGTGCAATTCCGCGTTTTGGTGTCCTGTTTCAAATCGGATTTAATAAGGGTGGTTATTTCACAGCTAAAATGGTACAGGGTGTGTTAAAATCTCTTAACATCTCACAAAAGTTAGGCAGTATTTACCATGCAGTTAGCCAAGGTGTTGTAGAACAAATGAATGCAACTATGAAAAGAAAACTGGTTAAGGTTTGGCAAACTTCAAAACTTGATCATGGCTCTTCGTTTTGTCCTTATGGACATCAGGAACAGCGTGAACTGCACCACTTGTTACTCTCTACACATTTTGCTAACGGGGAGACAAATGCACAAGAGTCCAAGGAGCCCAACGGATAGCACCAGCATTGGCTGATGAGTCCCGTCCACCGCCACCCGACCCAGAACCCCCAAGAGCAGCAGAATGGAAAATGGGGGAGTACTGTTATGATGGTTTTGAATATCTTAGATTTACATGATGAGAAACTACATGTATGCTGATCTTTTTGTCTGTTTCGTTTGTGTCTGTAGACCTCAGGTGTCTCTCTGGATCATCACGTGGACATAAAGGGATGCCGAATTCTACCTATCACCAAGAAAGTCGAGACAACATGACTGTGGAGAATCGGCCTCAAGATTTCAGTTCACTCCTTTATGTTCTTTATGTCCATTTGGAATTTGTTTATGAGAGACTAGAAGTTTTTTAAATATATTTGAGGTATTGAAAGTTAATCCATTTACATATGTTTATAATCACCAGTGGACTACTGAAGACTGCAAGGTTTTATGGACTGATGAATCAAAATTTGAAATCTTCGGTTCATCCCGCAGGACTTATATACGCCATCAAGTAGGGGAAAGGATGGTTCCCCAGTGTGTGACATCAATTGTCAAACATGGAGGAGGAAGTGTGATGGTCTGGGGCTGTTTGCTGGATCCAGGGTCGGTGACTTCTACAGAGTGAAAGGCACCCTGAACCAAAACGGCTACAACAGCATTCTGCAGCGCCATGCAGTACCCTCTGGGATGCGCCTAGTTGGTCAGGGGTTCATCCTACAGCAAGATAATGACCCAAAACATAAGTCCAAGCTATGCCAGAACTACCTTAAGAAAAAAAGAACAAGATGGTACACTTGAAAACATGGAGTGGCCAGCACAGTCTCCAGACTTAAACCCCATCGAGGTGGTTTGGGATGAAATGGACAGAAGAGTGAAAGTAAAGCAACCTACAAGTGCTACACATTTATGGGAACTTCTGCAACAGAGTTGGGAAGAACTTTCTGAAGAATATTTGATTTCTAATTGTAGAAAGAATGCCATGAGTGTGTTCAACTGTTATATCTGCCAAAGGTGGCTACTTTGATGAGTCAAAAGTTTAGAATACATTTTGGTTTCTATATTGATTCCATGATTTCTTTTTTAACTTTATTTTTTCTATGCCTTGATTTCAGAGTACACTGAGACATTAAACTGCATCATTTTCAATTAAATTCTGGAAAAATTGGGGTGTTCTAAAACTTTTGACCAGTAGTGTATATCTTTGGTGAGGGCTGTGCAGCTTTCACCTGTATCATTGGTGTTGAATATGTTGGAAGTTCATATTTTACAGAAACATTTCCAGGGGCTCCTAAGTTAATATTCTTTCATAGACCCAGAGGAAACATTGCACCAAAAATGCTGCTTTTAACCAACCAGTAACAGTAATTTCACTAAGCCACCTGACTATTTGTCTAAGGTCCTGTCCATACGAAGATAGTTTTGGTTGTATCTGCTAAAATTTTGTATCAGATAGGCCTTTCATCCGCACAAAACCAGTGTTTTCAGTCACTGAAATTGCAACTTTTTGAACCTGGGTCCCAGAGTGGATACATTTGAAAATACCAGTTTTGCATCATCCTCTGTATGACCAAACCGACACTTTTTTAAAACGATGTCATACCTGTCTAACATTTCACGCCAAAAGCAAGACGCCACTTCACCACAACAACAACGGCAGACTACAGAGTATTGCTCGTGCTACAACAGCTGTTGAGCTTATTAGAAATATTAAATCAAAAATCTTTAGCTACTCTTTCATTACAATGAGCAACAAACAACCATAGCTAACAATATTCAGTACATGCTCTTGGATTTACCACGGAGAGAGGCAACCAGAAGGGCAACCAGGAGGGAATGTTGGATCCGACGCCATAGATCCAAGCAAGCTTTATGCGCATGCTCCACATCTTCTTCTCTGTTTTTTGTGAGAGCATTACAATGCCACATACAGGCCTGGTATTTGTACTACAATGTTTTCAGTGGTTTCATGTGGACGCAGATATTTCCTGAAACAGCTCCGTGCTTCAGTGCACTTTTTTTAAAACGACAAAGAAAAAGCTCAGATAGGAAAACATGCGGTTTTGTGTGGACATGGACTAAATATGGTCAGTTCTGGCAACAAAAAGCCAACATGGCTATGGCTAGATAGACAGAACTACAGGTACATCTCAAAAAAATTAGAATATAATGATAAAGTTCAATATTTTTTGTCAGTCATTTTAGAAAGTGCAACCCATATATTATATAGACTCATTAGTCAGAGTGAAATATTTCAAGCCTTATTTCTTGACATTTTGATGATTATGGCTTACGGAAAATGAAAACTTAAAATTCAGTGTCTCAGAAAATTTGAATATTGCATAAAATCCAATAAAAAAAACTATTATTTTAAACAGCCATGTCAGGCTTCTGAAAGTGTGTTTATTTGTATGAACTCAAGGCTTGGTTGGGCCTCCTTTTACATGAATTACAGCATCAATGTGGTGTGGCATGGAGGTGATCAGCCTGTGGCAGTGCTCAGGTGTAATGGAAGCCCAGGTTGCTTTGATAGTGGCCTTCAGGTCATCTGCAATTGTTGGATCTGGTGTCTCTCATCTTCCTCTTGACAATACTCCATAGATTCTCTATGGGGTTCAGGTCAGGTTAGTTTTCTGGCCAATCAAGCACAGTAACACCATGGTCATTGAACCATCTTTTGGTACCTTTGGCAGTGTGGGCAGGTGCCAAGTCCTGCTGGGAAATGAAATCAGCATCTCCATAAAGCTTGTCAGCAGAAGGAAGTGTGAAGTGTTCTAAAATGTCTTAGCTGATGGCTGCGTTGACTGTGGACTTCAGAAAACACAATGGACCAACACCAGCAGATGTCACGGAAGCCCAAATCATCACTGACTGTGGAAACTTTACACTGGAATTCAACGTGGATTATGTGCCTCTCCACTCTTCTTCCAGACTCTGGGACCTTGATTTCCAAATGACATGCAAAATTTACTTTCATCTGAAAAGAGGACTTTGGACTTTCCACAGTCAGTGATGATTTGGGCTGCCATGGCATCTGCTGGTGATAAACAACCACTGATAAACAACCACCCTCAAATTAAAGTTTCCGAAGGAAAGGAAAAGGAAAAGGAGCTGCACAACAGGGAGGCTTAGAGAAATTTGACTTTGCACATTTGTATGGGCAGCGTGTACTCATTGTGAGGTACATACAGCACGAAAAATAATGTCTTCCCAACCCAAAACACATTTTTTGAAAAAAAGAAACAGACTATGTTTACCATTATGACTAATCTACCATTCGATTATTCATGCATATCCCCACCTGTTACCTTTCTAAATTAGTCTATGGTAATGAAAAAAATTCCAGCCTCTGTCTCTTCTTATAGGATGAGGTGTAAGGGGTATTCCTTGGCTCATGCCATAACCCTCCACTAGCCACTTTTACATAGAGATCCCAGAAAAAAGATGAGATGGCGGTCACACCTTTTTTCCACCACTGACCGCTTTCAACAGCCAAGCCAAAGGAGTAACAGAGGTGAGACAGGCTGGACTTTTACACAGCAGACCTGCATTCTGGAATCAAAGGGGTGGTGATGCAGCACAGCGTATAGTGTGACACATCACTTCTGTGTCGGAAATACCCTGAGCATAGTGGTGTTGCTACCCTCTCCAGAGTCGGCCCAGCCCGCCTTTCACCGTTCCACAAATTTTAGCATGGATAGAGTCCTCCGCCCAGAATGACAACAGCTTGTGGATCTCGGCGTTTCCACAGTTCAACATCTTTCTGGTGTTGATATGCTTGTTTATTGTACATGGACCATGCTCACTTTTAAATCCCCCCAGTGTGGGAGACACAGCAGTGCAGGTTGGTTGGACTTGGGAGACCATCATATACAGATTGGATGAGGAACTTGGTGTGCTGGTGTTTGAATCTCCAGAGCTCTGGCTAGGTGATTTTACACTGTTCAGCATACTCCCACCTTGTCCAGGCGCCTTTCTTCTACATGCTGACCATCTTTGCCCGGTGGTCTTCCTCCACCTCCGCTTGTATCTCATCCTGCACCATTTGATGTTTCTCTCTTCTTCTGGCTTTGTCATAGTGGGGTATAAGAAAACTACCAAGTCCTGCCTGTCCCACTGCCACATTGCCGACCAAGATGCTGTGCTGTAGCCATACCTCTGCTCTATCAATAACTTCCTGTGCCTTCCACATCCTTCCAGTTTTCACCAGGATTCCCACTGCCACAACTTCAGTGTCAGAGGAGTCACGGTACATCATCAGCTCCATGGTACACATAACCTTGAATTCCTCTGCCAAGCCGCTGATAAGAAAGCTGCAGCTTGGTGGAATGCCCATAGAGAGCAATGCTGCTAAGGGACCGAGGCAGCCCAAGCCACCTCTAGAGAGACTGGCTGTTGGTTCTTTCCAGCGTCTCCACTGTTGACATAGGTACTTGTTATATAAGCAGGGCCTAAAGGTGCCTCAGCAGGACTCCATGTTGGTACATCCAGGCTTTGAATTCTCCTGGGAGCCTGGACTTGTCTACTGCTGTGAGCCAGAATGTCAAGTCATCCTTGGTTTGTTGGAGTGCTGTCAATAGAGCAGTGGCCTGGCTACAGCACAGCATCTTGGTCGGCAATGTGGCAGTAGGATGGGCAGGACTTGGTAGTTTTCCCAAATCCCACTATGACAAAGTCAGATCAAGAGAGAAACGTCAAATGGTGCAGGATGAGATACAAGCGGAGATGGAGGAAGACCACTGGGCAAAGATGGTCAGCATGTAGGCACAAAGTGCCTAGACAAGGTGGGAGCATGCTAAACA
The DNA here is from genome assembly GCF_902148855.1 of Sphaeramia orbicularis. Classification (NCBI taxonomy): domain Eukaryota; kingdom Metazoa; phylum Chordata; class Actinopteri; order Kurtiformes; family Apogonidae; genus Sphaeramia; species Sphaeramia orbicularis. The sequence continues at coordinate 66,517,764 of NC_043968.1, read as the reverse complement.
GTGTAAAATCACCTGGCCAGAACTCTGGAGATTCGAACCCCACCACACCAAGTTCCTCATCCAATATGTATATGATGGTCTCCCAAGTCCAACCAACCTGCACTGCTGGGGCTTAGCAGACACTCTGGCATGCCAACTATGCCAGAAGAGAGGCACCCTGGAACACATCCTCAGTTGCTGTCTGAAGGTGTTGGGGTATGGGCGGTATCGCTGGCATCATGACCAGATTCTCAGGGCCCTGGCAGACACAGTTAGCACAGCGATCATCAGCAGCAAGTACCAGCACACCCCCAAGCAATCCACCACCTTCATCTGAGCTGGGGAGATGGCACAACATCCGCCAAGTTCCTTCGGAGGACTTCTCACCACTGCATGGGACTGGAAGCTCTGCCCATGGTGTTAACATCAGAGTCAACAAAGCAAATAGTTGTGGTAGAGCTTACTGTCCCCTGGGAGGACCGGATTGAGACGGCTACTGAGCGCAAGAGGGCCAAATATGCTGAGTTGGTGACAGAGTGCGGGAGCAAAGGCTGGAAAGCCTGCGGTGAGCCAGTTGAGGTGGGGTGCTGGGGTATCGCTGGCCAGTCTTTACATTGAACTCTCAAACTCCTTGGAGTAAAATGCCAGCTGTGCAAACAAGCCATCAAGAACATCATTGAGGCCACGGAAAAAGCCTCAAGATGGCTGTGGATCCGGAGGGGGGATCCTTGGAGTAATGGGCCATTTGGACACAAGTCGGGGGCTGATCACCCCTGACTGGGTAGCTAAGGCGAGGGCAACTGATGATCTAAAACCCGAAACACTCCATGACCTCGGGTTTATCACTAATGAGGTGTCCAAGTAGCACCAAGAGGTGTATTCTAAAACTGTATGATCCTACTGACAGACAGTCAAAGAAACAAACAGAAATCAGCAATCACATAACCTCCTTTGTCAAGGTAATAAAATCAAACTCCCACTCATGTGAATCGAGGATAAACTGGTCTAAGTATTAAATATGTGATACTGTCAATACTGTACATATACATGCAGTGTAGTTTTTAAAACAGTCCCTGTAACTTATTACACCGCATAATCTATTCTCTTACCCAGAGTTCAATGGTCAACTTCACATGATACACAGAAATTTAAACTACACAGAGCAATAACAACTTTATGTGAGCTATACACCAAGACAGTTCTCTACTCATGCTTCTGTGCTTAACAGCCAGTGAGTTCATACCTCCAACACTGTACAGTGCAGAGATGCCAAAAGCCAAGACAGGTCTTTGCTTGCCCCTCACTACCTCAGTCTCTCTCCCAGGCAGCTATATGCAGAGGTCTGAACCTGCCTGTTGAGAAGCAGCATGGCGCTGGATAACATTCCGTGCATTTACATGACGACTTTTATTTCTGGTTTAATCTGATTAAAGATGCCCATGTAAACACCTTATTCCAGTTGAAAAAGAAAAGTTCAGATTAAATTTAAACCTGATTAAAGTCACTGGTTTAATCCCCTTTTAATTCCGATCTAAATTATTCCTCGGACATGTAAACCCTTTATTCTGTTTGGACTTTATTCCTGCCATTCTGCAGATGCTCGTTGTCTTGTCCTGTCGCGATGACGCACACATTCTGCGCTGGCGGAAGAATATGCAATGCAGTCTAGTCAACTCAAACCGTTCCAGTGGGCTATTCTGATGGTATCTACCAGCCTCTAAAACCCTGAAGGAATAGTTCACCACTTGTTTTTTTATTAATTCGTCATGCTCTAATGAGTTCGACAAGTGGGCAAATCAGTTTGCACTGCAGTGCACCAATTGCCTTGTTCTCGCAGCCCTTCCGTTAGCTTAGCCTAGTTTAGCATAATCTCTTCATTCCTATGGTCAGATGTCGCCAGGCTTTTATAGGTGATTTGTAGTATTTTATGAGTGATTTTGTGAAATTCAATTCTCCCTAATCATTACTTTAGTCCGGTGGGGTCAATATGATCACAAATGGAAGCTCAAATCATGGCGATGTGACTTACTGCACTAATAAAATCTTGGGAAATAAAAAGTAATGCAAAGCTAAAACGGTAAAGCAAAGCTAATTTAGCGCGTGCATCCCTTCCAACAAAAAGATTTTCCAACTTCTATCGACACAACAGTCCCAAGAGTGTATGATTGCAGTAAGTTGCGGATTTAAAGAAATAATTAGGGAGAATCAGATTCAGAAAATCACTTACAAAAGACAACAAATCACCTTTAAAAAACTGGCTGCGTGTGACCATGGGAATGCAGTGACTATGCTAAGCTAAGCTAACAGACGGGCTGCGAGAAGAAGGCAACGTGAGCACTGCAGCGCAAACCCTTTTGCTCACTTATCTACCTCATTAATACGTCATGTAAACCTTTATTCGGGTTTAACATTTCCATGTAAACAGAAGAGAAAATACTTTAGTCCCAAATTAATTTCTTCTGGAAAAATAAATCAGATTTAAAAAAACATCATGTAACCGTACCCAATGTGTTAAGTAGCTGGAGCCAAGAAAAAAAAAAAAAAAACAGATGCAAGATCATGTGTTGATATTGCCCTCAACCTGCCATGACGACTCACATCCGCTTTCAGTCTAACCTACTCAGAGGTAGAAAACGACAGAAAGAGAAAACAAATGTGTCCCATCTCACTGACCTAACGCCAAATTCGATCCATTTACTGGCAAAATCTTTCATTCTGTTTTTCTGACCTTCCCTGTCCTGTCCCCCTCTGTGTTATGCAAGACAGAGTCAGTGGAAAGTACTTTTGCCAAGGCAATCACGGGCCTGCACACACATTTGGTCAACTTATCAGTTAGTTGGATGCATGGCATACATCTGGTTCAGTGACCATTTTAAAAACCTATGACAGTTCAGATTATCTCTGAACTGTACTGATTTTCTTATCTCTGTACTGATTTTGCAATTAACCACTGAGGCATTTAAGAAAAACCTCATATGCATGACAGTTTCATTCATGTTACTATGCTATAAATCAAGACCATCATGAAGGCATTTACATAAGCCAAAACAAGTGAACAACAAATCAGTGACATTAAGATAATGGGGGTGAAATGTTGACATCATCATCCATGTTTACAGCCTAAGAAATGAACTTCCTGTGCCCAGCAAAGGTTTAAAAACATTGACTTAGCAGCGAAAAGCTTCTTTCACACTCAACATTTCCACTCATTTCAACAGCAAAATCACAGGTGTAAACAGTAAAATTAATGACAGCTGAAACTGATTTAGCTGCTTTAGTCTAAGAGTTCTGATAGTGCATGTCAGTTGACTCACAGAGACAGTCTACTGTGAAAATATGTCTATTAGAAAAACCAACACTGTTTCTCATCGTATTGCATGCTTCTTTTTATGCAGGCAAGACATAAACTGGCAAGCAGTGGCTGTGACCACTCCCATGTCCAGGATTTCTTGCAAAAATTCACCCTTTGCACCATCCTGCACAAACATAGAAGGAGGCACTGTTGAGCTCCTCCATACACCTCAACTGCTATTTTACAACACTGATGGGCTGATATTTTCCTATATCAACATTTTTTGTCAAAACGGGATAAAGAAGAGCAAGAATAATGCCTGGATAATTTGCTTCACTATATACACTATGCTTAGAGCAGCCTCTTTCAACATCCTCTGCCGAGATCATCAGTATGCTGCATATCACCTAACTTAATTTCTCTCACAAGATCCTGTGACTCTGTACTGAAGATACAGCCTTTGACTGTTCAGGTCTAAAACAAGGAATTTTATAATTGGTCGACATAGGCCCACACAAATACTATCAAGTAATGTTTTTTCTTTTTTTTTTTTTTTTTTACATGTGTAATTGTGTTTGTAGCTCTATCTTTATCATTTTTTTTTACAGTATGTCTCTATGAGATGAGGGGAAGCCACAATGTCAGATAACACTGTTCAATGGTGTGATGACAATATTAGTTCAGTCACCATTGAGGCAATACATTTAATCAGAATACATGATGACTAGTTGGAGATGCATGTGACGCGGGCATGAATGAATTAAGGCATGGATGTAAGTCTTTTTTTTTTCTTAATTCCATTTGCTATTCAAGTAGTCTTACGCACCTTGTTTAGCATGTGTGTTCATATTGCAACAATACAAAAAATGCAGTTTATCAATGAGAACAACATAGGACTTCAGACATACCATTAATTCAGACTAATTATACAGGTGGAGACTTAAATGTCTGTAATAAAGCTCTGTTCAGACAGGACTAGTATTACTGTGACATCTGGTAATTTGTAATAACTGAAGAGGATGTCTGTTTTCTTAATTATGTGTGAATCTGCTTTGCCTGTAGTTTGTAAATGAAAAATTACACCTACTTAGTCTATTTCTGAAAATACAATGATCCTGTGGTATTATTCATTCATTACCTGAACCCGCTTTATCCTCACTAGGGTCACTGGGGACTATCCCAGCTACTGACGGGTGAAGGTGGGGTACACCCTGGACATGTCACCAGTTCATTGCAGGGCTGTTGTATTAGTGCTGTGCTAATCAACATCTGTTATTTATGTTCCAAGATTTACAGAAAACACAAACATTTATTCCCCAAATTAAAATTGTGAAGATGCGCTGGTAATAATAAATGAAAAAAATTTAAAGTGTTTTGAATGCAAATTTAGAAAGCTCATGTGACACAATATGAACAAACAGTGCAAGCAATTGGAAAGAACTTTATGCGAACTTTATGACACTTTATGCGGTGGCTTATTAAAAATGGTCTCCTGGTTATACCATGCCCATGTGAGTAAGGCTATAACAGTTTGCACTAGAGGTCGACCGATTATCGGCGCCGATATTTGGGAATTTGACGTATATCGTATCGGCCTTTTTTTAATCCGACGGGCCGATATTAAGAAATCAATTTAAAACTGGGTTATTTCGGCTCAGATGCAGCCGCACCCCTCTCTCTCTCTCTCTCTCTCTCTCTCTCTCCACTCTGCGCCCTCTGATTGGTTGACGCTGAAGCTGTCCTCACACACACAGACTGGGACTGACTTGGGATGAGACTGTGTTTACATACATTTTCTCCATTACTAATACATAGAACGTTTAGAGCCAGACTGATGAACTAATGTTCTGGTAAAAGCTCATCAGACTTCACCTCAGCGTGCTTCCCTAAAACAAGTGAACTGAGTTTTTTAGGCGCTCTCTCTTAATCCCACACACATGCTTTTCTATCCCAGACTGTTTCCATCTCCATATTATCAGCAGTCTAATTCACACACATGTCAGGAGGTAATCTGAGTTAGCAGAGCTGCCGCTAATGTTTACTCTGCTCTGACGTTCTTCTGAAACATTAGTAGTAGTTGTGAGATGTAGAGCACAGGGATGTTTAGTACAGTTTCAGAAGAGTTGTCTGCGTTTACCTTTGACACGTGTTTTCTCTCCAGAGCTTCTCACACGAGAAAACTTTGCCTCTCCGCGGTGCGTACTCCTTCCGTGTCGGATTTCGACGCGGAAGGAGTACCCCCTGCGTCAAATAGCGCCACTATGGGGCTCTGACCGTATGCGTCGATTGCTTACTATTTGGGGTGAGACTGTGTTGGTATGTAATGTAATAGTGTGTGTTTGCATTAAAGTCACATGAAGAACTCTATAACTCACAACTACTAATGTTGCTGTGAGCTTTCTAGTCCTATGATCTGAAAATTAAAATGAAGATGAGAGAGAGTCAAATTCAGAAGTGATTTATCTGAACATGGTGGAACATTTTAAATCCTGTGTGTGCTCATTAAAGCCCTAAAGGCTGTTTGTGTTCTGTCAGGAGTTTAACTGCATTCATAGCAGCTATTATACTTTTTTATGTAGCTTTTGTCATATTAATCATTAATAATGTAGCAACATAGTTTTAAATGACAGGGTCCCTGCTATCGCATGGTAAAATATAAAATTTAATAATGAAATCAACTTAAAGCTTCCCAAATGCTGTAATAAATGAAGCATGATGAGTTGAGCATATGTCAGCATGTGGCCCAAGAGTTTACAAGAGTCTCCCTGTATTTTTGTTGTGTTTGAACTTAATACAAAGATAAGGCATTATAGTTATATTTCAATTTTACTTTATTTACTGTGGAAAATTTTCAGGGAGCGATTTATTTAAGCTTTTATTCAACTTTATAAGAGATGCTTCTGAGCCTAGGAAATCCATGCACTTCTGGAGCTATTATTTTCTATTTGTTTGATTAAATAAACATGCTTTAGGCATTTAAATGAAGTTCAGTGTTTGCATTATTCAAAATTTTTCATGCCAATTTTTACACTTTTACTGCAAATGAATATCGGCTCCAAATATTGGTTACTGGCCTCCTCTAACTACTAATAATCGGTATCGGCCCTGAAAAACCCATATCGGTCGATCTCTAGTTTGCACTGTGTAGTGAAATTACAAACATTTTAGCCATACTCTGATCAACCAATAGCTTTGGAATTTCCAACATTAATAACTTATTATAATTGTAGAAAATGTTTAAGTGTCAGTACTAGTCTGTAACTCACAAGTTTATGTCATAAAATTATGTAAAAACTTTGCCTTTGTTCTGTCTTAGTAGTGAGAGAGATCCCCGTGTTTAAATGAGATTTCATACCACAGGATAGCTTATATTTAAGAGGTACAATGTCTATTGTTTTGAAGTTGTATATGAGCAGAACATTCACAAAATATCTCTCTCTTGACAAATGACTAGTACTGAAAGCACACACATTATTTCACTACTGCTACTAAAGTAACATTTTCTTTTGAGACAATGTGTTTAAATGTGATCCTCAAACAGAGTTCATAAGGCAATTGTTCACAAGCTTTCTATCATATAACCTCAATTACCCACAATGCAACTAATTTGCTCATTAATCCCTTTCAGAAATTTCACATTTTTAAATGAGTAGATTTCAAACCATACAGTAGCAGTTTATTACACATTGTGTGCATCATTAGGGACAGACTTTCTAGCAGCAGTTTGCATTGTTATGAAGCAATAGCACAATTGAATGATCTGTTGATCAAGTGTCAGATCCACCACAGCAAAGACCCAGAAAAGAACTGCACAAAAGTAAAAGGTTCACAGCATTGCTGAGGATAAGATTCCTCATTACATTTGTTCAATCTGGAAGTATTTATGTAATTTATTTGCTATATTATTTATGTGTATTTCACATAGGGCTTGTCAGGGTACAATATACTCAAAATCCTAATATTAACAAAAAATAAACTAACCTCAACTACAGTGCAGACTGTAACTGTGCTAACTGTAACGTACTCCAATAATAAACATGTTCTTACCATGCACAGCAAAAACATTACAGGGCTGGGTCCCATGACGTGACGACTCTCTCTTTGCACCCTTGATGAAGGCTGGTAAACTGGGTCTCCTCTGGTCCCCTACAAACTTTCCCGGCTGCTGCCCCATAAGGGCAGGGTGCCAGGCCGCAGCCGGGACTCTCCAAGATGGACTCAGTTGCTCACCGTCCAACAGATGGCTCCCAGGCTGGTAGGTGATTGGGGGAAAACAGGAACCCCTTTCCCTGGCTCAGTTTGCCCTTTCCCAGAGCAGATGATGCAAGTCAGCTCTGCAGCTCTGAATTACTGCAGTATGTTTCAATTTATCATTCATTAATGGAACCTGAGTGCTTCAGAGCTCAACGACAGGCATTTCAGAGGATTCTAGGGGAGGGAAACAAGCATGTATCACTTATCACACAAAAAGTGCATTTAAACCACTTTGGGCTTTGTACAAATGATGATGATAACCTCGGCTTGGACCACAAACAATATTTTAAGAAAACAATTGTCAGAAACAAAAAAATATTATCCCCATGGATACATAAAAATATAGATTAGCCGGTTTAAATTAATTTCATGTTGTACTTCTTCGGAGTAACCCTTTTGTTTTCATCATTGTTGGCACTTTGACTGTTGTTCACCTGTGCTACCTGTGTCTCCATTTGTTTACAACCCTATATCACACTGTTTTCTTTTTTAAATGGCAGAACTGTTCAAATCCCAAGCTGGGCCACTCACAGTTACAGGGAAATCTCGTGACTGTGGAAAGCAGAAAACTGGTAGCTAGGTGCCAAGTACTTCTGCACTATACTAGACACACTATCTACTAAACAATACATCTGGTATTTAATAAAACAAAGTGGACCGACCTGAACACAACACCAAGCAGTGTTATTGTTCTTTTTAACCACTCCGGTCTGCTTATTTTGCGATAAAAGCAACGTCAAAAAATGTTACACATTAAAAGCAACAAAGTCTACACTGAGAATGACTGACTTCTACGACAAACTATAAACTTTACGATATAGCTACAAAGTTAAAGGAAAAGACAAGTGTTGATATGAACTCACATGGCCATAGGAACATGTATATTATTGGTTAGCTGGCGACCTCAAGCTAATGTTGAAGGTAGCCATGGAAGCTAACTAACGTTAGCTGGTGGTATGCAGCGCCAGACCCTTAAATGCACATCGAGCATTCAACAGTTGGCTCTTGCTGTTAGCACGCCCGTAATAAACGTCGGGCAAGTGCACTTGTATTACAAAAACATCGCTACTCTCCTCTGTTTGCTTTGCTTTATCAGCTGGTCTTTCCAAAGCCAGTGTATCAGTTTTTTTCAAACTTCCGTGTCAACTCTTCCCGTTTTACGGAGTTTCTTCCCTTGTGGTACCCAGACTAAAGGCACTTCAATCAAGGCGAAGAGAAATCGAGGAAACTCCGCCAGCCAAAGATCTGTGACTTTCCCTGCAAGAGCTTCCCCGTGTTTACAGTCGCCAAACTCTAAGGTACAGACTCGTCGGTTCGCGTACTTATTCATCGCTCTCACGTGAAAATCTCAGCAATAAACTTTGGCCGAATTGTAGTTGTGTCGCTGGGGCCGCCATACTTCCATACGCAAGGTGGTTTACAGAAATATGTGGGTGGGGCGACGTGTGACGTAACTGTGCGTGCGTGGGCTAGTCAAAGCAGAGGTTTTGTGGGAGTTCCAAAGACAGCAATAGAGAGAGGAGTGGAAAGAACTTCAGGAGAAACCGACTAAAACCTCCTCTTTTAGCCTTTGTTGTTTGTATTTAGACAAAGGACTTTTACGGATAAAAACTCTTTATGGGCCATTCCACCGAATTGGTGCCATTTGCTTGTTATAACTCTTCCAAATTAAACTTCATTTTTAAAAATATTTTTTCAACACTGAATCTAATAACACACACATTTAACTATTCAAAATGTGTATTAGTCAATCTCAGGCAACTTTTTTTTTTACAAGGTTTTTAAGCGGAACATGATTGCATTTTTCTCAGTCCTGTTACCAAAACTCATGTGACATTTAAAAAGCACACTTAAAAGCTTATCAACTAATTCCTTTGTTTTCCTCTCAACAAAGTGTTTATTTTAAAGAAATGGTTGGTTACATGCTAAAATAATTAATATTTGTGAGTAAAAAATCACTATATATGCACGCAAGTTGTAATTTTCTTAAAACTGCAGTCATTTTTTTCATTTTAAAGGAGACCCAAACCTCAAATTTATCAAAATTTCTATGATGCACTTCATTAAATACTTGGACAAAGAATGGACCACACATAATTGAAAAAATCCGGTGGTTTATCTTTATTTTTAGAAAAAGTTATTAGTGACAGGAATGAACATTGGGTAACAGGAATGAGTGTCCATTTGAGTGTGTGTGTTTGTTTTTGTATGTCTTTTGTGTATGTGTGTGTGCATTCGTGCACGTGTGTGTCCATGGCCATGTGTGCGCGTGTGTATGTGTGTTTTGTGTGTGTATGTGTGAGTGTACATGGCTGTTCATGCATGTGTGTGTTGCAAAAACTAGTGTTTTAGCTAGACTTGCAATAAACTTATGTTTGTTGGCCCAGACTTCTTTCTCAATCTCTATGTGATGACTGTGACTGGTCTCAGGGGTGGGATGATACACACAATGTCCTCAAACAATTGCCAAAGGACGTCTTCACGGATGCAGAATGCAGCAGTGCACACAGCTAGGTTCAGCTGTAGTAGTAGTGCCATTTGACTTAAACAGCTCATATTTGCTAAACCCACTTTATTAGTTTGTGGTTCATTTATTTGTATATTTGGACCCTAATAGTTCATACAGTTTGAATTTGAACCCTCCAGGTGCTGCAAAACTATCTTTATATTCATTTGGGCAAAAATCCAGTGGCTTTCTACAACTTGTTTTAATTCCTGCTTAATTTGTTACATCTATAACTAGTTATGTCACGACATTTGCACATATAAGGTCCACTTCCGAAGAACATTTCTTAGTGCCTGACTCTAGGTCCTTCCTATATTTATCTCTCTCCCCTCTCTGGGTCAGCATTGCGTTGAGCACAATAGCGAAGCAGCTTTTCTGGCAGCACTTAGTGGTGGATTGGCTCCCTGAACTATGGTATTCATATTGTAAGACTGATCTTAAAGGTCAACAACTTCAGTAATTTCAACAGTAAAACTTTAAAATCAGTGAATAGTATTATATTGAGTAACATTTACTAATAAATCAGTAACCAGAGGAGACTACTCACTCCTGTTACTGTTACTCAGTCCTGTTACTCTTTATTTGAGTAACAGGACTGAAAGTAACAGGAATGAGTTTTTTAGCACAGAATTAGAAAATTCATGAAATACAGCCACATGGCACTGCATGCTTATAGCATGAGGACACTGAGCACATGCTTGTGATTTGCAAAAATGGTATTTTTAAAATAAACAAATACCATCTAAGAAATAATTTTGGTAACAGGACAGAGCGTTGAGATTAACCTTCTCAGCACAGTTACAATATCTCAAATACACAGAAAAAAAAAAAAGTGAAAGAACTTAGTTTTGATCTTCCCATGGCCCTCAGAAAATCCAGCTGATGTAACTTCCTGTTGAACATGGGACTTGTGGAATGTCCCAAATTTTTCAAAGGGGAGAATGTGTTAGGGTAACAGGACTGAGTGAGAACCCAGGGACACGACTAAAATGTATATTTTCACAAAAAATATTACGGATTTCTTATGAAAAAAATTGTATTTAAAGAATCTAGATGGAATATGGAGTCACCACAACATACAAAAAAAAAAAAAAAAAAAAAAATTATGAAGTATTTTAATCATTATATTTCATGGTAAAGTGTAGCATTACAGAATGGGGACAGGCAACAAATGCTATTTGTTTCAGTGTTCTAGGTATTTTTTATTAATGTTTTCAAATAAATATTTTAAATTTGCAATTAGATCAATGTGCAGGACACTTTGCTTAATAGTAAAATGTATTTTAGAGTTGATTTTCATGCACATTTATACATATAATGCCTGGGGACGGAAATGGCAACCCATTTGCGTGGAATGGCCCTTATACAGTCATGTTTTCATTTTCTTCTAAAGCTGACTATTAGCATTTTACATGCAAATCATAGCTTTGGGTTTTTTAAAACACTGGCTTGTTCTCTTAAAATGTATCTACTTAATAGACCTTGGCACTAGTATTACCTAATGGACACAGAGTTGTAGACATACCATCCCCTTTTCCATTTTATGTGGTTTATTAAGGGTTAAGATGAAGAGATGAGCATACTGGATTTCACAATCATAACACCATACATACTTAAGTGCAACTAATGTATGTGTTCTGATTATGAACTAAATTAGTTGGCTCATGTTCACAATATAAACATCATATAAATAAATAAAGTCCTCTATTAAGATTTGCTTTGACCCTTCACTCTTTTTACTATTTAATCCTTTCATGCATGAATTATGAATCATTACAAAACTGAGGTGCATTTTTTCCCCCTTTTACACTAACCCCAACAAGACAAAAAAAAAGAAATCAATTTTTCAACAAAGAGAATATACATACCCACCTGAATTTAACTAAAACAAACAATTCAGATCCTTCCATCGGAAAATTACTCCTGTGATTAATATGCTTCAGCTACAACAAGTACTTTAACCCTTACACTATGAGTAGTTTCCAGTTTCAGTGTTGAGTGATGGGTGCATCAGGGTGAAAAGAGAGGCGGGATGAAGTGATTACCTATAATGCTTAGTGCCTACAGTACAATCTTCTGTAGGCAGTATTATGATCTGGGCTTGCTTCAGTTGATTAAAGCTGCATATGACTTTTGTCACCAATGTTTCATCAAATCTGTAAAACCAGAGTCATACATTAAGTAACACAAATTCATTAGTCTTTCCATGATTACGCACCTGAATCACTTCCCTCATGGTGAACAAATTCGGGGCTGACCCCATCACAAGCTATCAATTTGTTTACATACCAAACCTATATGTGACTTGGACCCTTTTGGAAATTTTGCTGTGAAGTGCATTGGGGAAATGGGAATTCCACGCAGCCACAGTATGGCCGCAGCAGCAACAAACATGGTAACGGCTTCATTGATTCTTGCTTCTGTGTGGAATTCTGAAAAGGCCCGAGTGACAGTTTAGTTTCGGTTTGGTATGTACGCAAACAGACGGCTTGTAATGGAGTCAACTTCAAAGTTGTTCACCACAAGAGAAGTGATTCAGGTGCGTAATCACGAAAAGACTAACGGATTCATGATACTTAGGCTATCACTCGGGTTTTAAAGATTTGATGAAAAAAACTGGTGAAGAAAGTCATGTAGCTTTAAGGTTTCAGTAATTTTATGTGTTCAATAAATAACGGACACAAATGTTGTAACATTGCAGAAGCTTATTAAAACAATGTGATGGTGAATGTGTGTCATAATCAAAGCTAAAGGTGGTCCAACAAAATATTAGCATGGGACTTATTTTTGGCTGAGCCACTTATGACTGGCCTGAAACAGCATACAATTTTAACTGAAAATGTAACTACCCATGAATTAGTGAAGGTTACAAACAGACATATGGATTTAACTTTCATCCCTACACTTCAGTTATTCAGATATTTTTTTCTAGTTGTATGTTTCTTGGGCGACACAATGGTGCAGTGGGTAGCACTGTCACCTCACAGAAAGAAGGACCTGGGTTTGATCCCACCCAGGGACCTTTCTGTGTGGAGTTTGTGAAGGTTCTCTTCGGGTACTCCGGCTTCCTCCCACCATCCAAAGACATGCACTGATAAATTAATTGGTAAACCTAAAATTGCCCTTAGGTGTGAATGTGAGAGTGCTTGGTTGTTCATCTCTGCAATGAACTGGCGACTTGTGTAGGGTGTACCCCATCTTCACCCATGAGTAACTGAGATAGACTCCAGCACCCCCCACAACCCTAGTGAGGATAAAGTGGGTTCAGAAGATAAATGTTTCTTGTAAAAAAAAAAAAAAACAAATAAAGGTTTTAACAATATTCCACAGGGCACAGGCCCTTTCCTCTGCTATCCACTATATTGCATTACTAATGTTTAACTAACAAAACACCTCCCTCTAGCTGGAAGTAATTACGGCAGATACGCGTATTATGGTTTCAATACAATTTGAATAACAGTTCACCAATGAAACCACAGTGGGGCAAAACTTGAAAAAAGACTCCTTTCATTACTCCTACAGCTGTTTTTTCCCCAAAACTAACAAACTTTTGGCCTGGATTTGGCGCCATTCACTGTAATGGACAGCATGAACAAAATATTAACAAATCAGACAACACTGAATTGAAAACCTGTATTGAAAAGAATAGAAAAGTTAATGACATTTTTCTGTGCAACACACATAATCAGAGTTGGTCCTTTGTTGCTGTCTGAAAGGTTGAAACACTAAATCGGAATACAAGGTGGACTTGTAATTATTGGTTGTGTGGTAATAAAGTTGCATCAAACTTAGTAATGAAACACAGATCATAGGTTTGGAAAACGGTTTAGCTGAACATTAGGCTCCGAGAGCTCAGTCTAGTTGTTGTTCCATGACTGATGTTCTCTTGCACATAAAAATGCCACCTTTAGTTTCAGGTCACCATTGGATTTGGGTTGTTTAACCCTCCTGTTCCAACAGCTTCTGTTGTGTCAACATTACAATCTCCTCCATCACTTCTGGTTTCAAGATGTCTTTCACCTGTAGACACCATGAGGATAGGATTAGGGATCAACACACCAATCTAAATCCAGGTATTCAAACATCTCGTTCATTATAGACAACATACAAGAAACTATTTCAACTCACTTAAAATGAAAACTACTGTGTGCTAGTTGAAGAATAGAATTTCCCAAAGTAGGTGTAGGTGTCAAATATGTTTACCTGAGGGCACAAACCACCACAGAAGAGCATCAACCAAAAAGCTTTTCTTAGTGGTGATTTTTTTTTTATTTTTAATGAGCAAGTGTATTTATGAGAAATATACTTTCTAAACCTTTACCAAAAGTAACCCATTGTTATCACATTAATACAAATCTGTGCTGTCTACCTGATGTTGAAGTGAAGATTCATAGCAGTAAAGAACACTGGTGTCATAAGCAGAACCTTGTGTGCAGCCAAAGCCAGGAGACAGTTTCTCAACCGTGAAATCACCTCCCGATCTGACAGGCTGACAGGCTAGAAGGAAACATATGAAAGATGTCAAAATAATCTGCAAATAACTAAACCAATCCACAAATCAATATTTGAAATAATTTAAAGGTTCATGTATACACTACACTTCATGGCAAATTATTTAAAATGCCTAAATCTTACACACTGTTTGCTTGCTGTTAAAATCTTAGTTTAATAGTCTAAAATAGTGAATGGTGAAAGAAAAATATCCTTCCACTCTAGACTAGTGTAAAGCCCCAGCTTCTCCTGTTGTCCTGGTGTGGGGTAGAGCCACACAAAGCCATTATTGGCCAAGGATGATGGATGCCCACAAGGCAGGTTGTGGAATGTGTCTTTGCCTCTTGATCAGTGAAGGCGAAAGTTGTACCACCACCCCCTGACCCAACTGAGACAAAGAGAGAAAAAATGAGACTGTAAATCACATTTTAAAGAATTAACCTTGATGTGAGTGTTTCATTCTATATCTCATTGCATTGGAGTATAACTTACTTTTCCATACTTTAAACTTCGGGTATGACGCGATAGGGCTCCGTCTGAGAAACACAGACGGTCCTTCTGCCTAAAAATCACAAGCGACACAGGCATAAATTACAAATAAGAATGTAGGACAGCCTGTGAAAGATCTGTATAAACTTTAAACTCGCAAGAAATGTCATACACTGATCAAATCACCCTCCTGAAGGTATTCTCTCATTGGTGAGCTCATCTTCTGCCGATCGGTCTCCTCTAAAAACAAAGTCCAATCCTAATCATTAGACCACAAAAAGTGACGGACAGAGGACTCTTCAAGTGAAAGACACTGTCTAATGACACACCAGTTCTCCTCCAGGCAGGTTGACTGAAGACAACAGGAGAACAGAATCCAGCCGAGAGTTTGTCTCCACTTCCAACGTTTCTGTTGTACCTTTATGTAGTAAAAAGTGAACATGCTGATTACGAGTAACATGACCAATGACAGGTGAAGAGGTAACAATTGAGGTGATGTTGATTATTTGTTACAGTACAGGTGGCATTGTAACAGGGGGTGGGATCGTTTTGGCAACAAGTGAATATTTAGTTCTCAAATCTTATGTGTTTGAAGCAGCAAAATGGGTAGTGTAAGGATCTGAAGGACTAATCCTGCCATCACGTGCTATGGGAATTATGATAAATACTAATTACTAACTCAAAAATTGAACATGAATGCTCCCTCATGTCGTATTTTCCAATGTAGAACTGTAAAAAAATGTTGCTGCTGAGATGAAAATAACCTTTGACCTCTTCAGCATGGTGAAGATCAACAAGGGATTCATGAATGATAAACAATGCTTTTATTGAAGTGTAACTCTAAGATTTTAGCATTTTTGATTCTTTGTCACTGTTTTTGTAGCATTTTTCTCTGTGGAGCTTCCCCTACAGTTTCGAGGTACATATTCACTGTCGTAAAAACCCACACCTCCCCCTCCAACCATGTGCATTTGTTTTCAATTAGGTGGGTGATGAGAAGGCAAAAAATAGTGACCAAATACGCTACTGGAACAGAGTGGAGTGGGAAACTTTAGCCAAACATTAAAGTTTTGGACATTTGTTTTCACTTCAATGAAGAGGTCACAGAACCGGAGCTGCAGTGGGGGGGTATGTGCAGACGTGCCGACCCCCCATCCAGGTGGACAGGTCACATTGACATCCCGCTTGCGAGTGCAGAGAATGCTGGTCTGAGGCTCCGTCTGCAGCTGCTAGCACCATGCTGCTAACATTACCAGTAGCCCACACAGCCTTAAGAGCTAACAAGCTAACAAACATCAGCAGCTCTGACCAGTCACCACATCTCAACCCCATTAGCGATTAGCAGGCTGTCATCCCGGGGCTGACATTTATAACAATAACAATCATCTAAACCAGTGGTTCTTAACCTGGGGTGCACACCACCCTGTAATCTCATGGGGGGGATAAGGCTGGTCTGCATTGAGGTTACAAGTTGTGAAAATTCTATTTGTGAATGTTAAAGAAAAAATACTTACACAGTAGGGCTGCATGATACATCAAAAATTTATCGTTATTATGATATCAATGTTTGCAATAGACATAATGCAAAGATTGCTTAAATTTCGATAAATATAGTCTACATTTTATGTGCAGTGCATTCACACTATGAACATATTTGGCCAATTAGATGTTGTCATGCTGTCCAAGAAGTCTGTCCCTTACCCAATGGGGATAGTAGGTGATGACAAAACTGTCACTTGTTTTCCTAGTTCCAGGTCCAAACAAATCCAAGACATGCAACCTACAATGCCAATGGCTGTGCCAGTGAGTTTTTTTTTTTTACCATCACAAACTGCTTTTCTGATGAGCCAGAGCGAATGAAAAAGGTTCTATACTTTTGTGTTGAACCATGTTAGTTCTATAGGTCGATAACAACTGCGCTCTATTTTTACCTCTGCCCGGAGGTATTGTGATCACTTTGCTTTGTGTGTTTGTTTGTTAGAAGATACCTGAAAAAGTATGGACGGATTTGGATGAAAATTTCAGGAAATGTTGATACTGGCACAAGGAAGAAATGATTCAGTTTGTGGTGATTGGGGGGGGGGGGGGGGGGGGGGGGGGTGATGACTGATCTGCCTTGGCGGAGATCTGCACTCTCCGAGTGCTTTTCTTGTTCAGTCATGTTGTGTCTTTAGTTCAAAAAGACTGCTGTGCACAGACATAAATTATTACTTCATTTACCTTCCACTGAACTGGACAGAACAAATAAAGAACTGATAAACAAAATATGAAGTATGAAGATGCGGAAACACCCCATAAAAGCCTTATTGTATATCATGTGGATGCATTAAGATCTGTTAAGCAGATGCAGTGGGCACTAATATGCTAAGATGCTAACATTTGCTTGCACCAAACTTCCTTATTTCTCAGATGTCCCTGAGTCCATAAAACACATCCAGTTGTCGTTCTACCAGTTCGCGTGTGATAATACAGTGTAGAGGAAGAGAAAGGAGCTGATAAGTTAAGTTACAAGTATTAAACAAATAAGAAAATGAGAAAGTCTGGTGCTAGCAAATGTCAGCTAATTAGCGGCTTAGCCATTTGCATTGTAGGTTGTATTTGTTTGAAACTGGAACCTAGAAAAACATGACGGTTACATCATCACTTACAATCCCCATTAAGCACATGGTGTTTTAGGTGTGGAGAGTCGTGGTGATAGTTGAAGGTAGTGAGTCGAGCGAGGCAAACGAGAACCCATTCTGCAACATCTACTTGGCTCAACAAATTAGTGGTCTGAAAAAAGGCAACCAGTTTAAGTTGAGACACTGCAGTTGGCGTAAAATGATTATGTTTAAATTTATTATAAATTTGAATGCTTTAGTTGTTGTCAGGTTTTATTTATTTCAATTTACTTTTGACAGTTGCAGAAAATATTTTTAAGGGGGCAGGGTGATTTATGGCTAGCATTGCAGATGTAGCTGCATTTTTCCCAATAAAAATAATGTTGGAATGGAAACAATGCACTTAGTTTTTTAATTGTCTGCAACAGTCTATGTTGGCAGCAAGTAAAGAAAAACATTACATATTTAAATATCCCAAGTCATATCGTTATCACAATATTCAATAATGTTATCGCATAATGCATGTTTTCCTAATATCTTTTATATTTTCTTTTTCTTTCAATCTCTCCGTTTTGCAAAAGCTCAACCAAGGCAGACTCATTTGGTCACTCACTCTTTTCTTCTTCCTAGCATCCTCTGACAATGGCCACCTGTTCCTTTTCTCTGCCGGCTCTGCTATGGTAAATAACTGTGCAATGAATGCATGGCTGGTTTCCAAATAGAGTTCAGTTCATAATTACTGAGAATGGGGGGGTAAAGCGTTTTGTGGCTGGGAGGGCGTTAGCAGGGAGACAGCGGGTCAAAGATGGTTGTGCATTGAGAAGTACAGCTCTGGAGACAAAAGTTGCTCTCCTCCTATGAGTCCTGCAGCCTGGGCAGCAAAGGCAACGTCCAGAGGGGAGCCACTCAAATGCAGGGAACAGCAGGTGTGATGGGTCCTGAAGGATCTTGCCTGCTTTCCTTGCAGTCTGTTGCTTACAAAGGGTGGAGAGGGCTCTTACAGGGAGCCTGATAATTTTGGAGCAGATCTTGACAACACTCAGCAGCTGGTTTTTGTTTTGGACAGAAATAGAGTGAAACCCAGCAAATATAAGTGAAGGTAATAATGGTCCTATGAAGGAGTGGTAAAAAGTTGTGAGGATGTTTTTCCTCACACCAGTGTTTCTCAGCGTTTTGTGAGCAAATGTCCCTAAATGTTATCATGACCCTGCCAGGGTGCGCGCAGGTTCCTGCTGTTGAAATTTTGTTCTTTGTCCCTGTATTTGAGCTTGGCAAGTTTTATGGCACGCTTCACTTCTTTATCATCTCTCTTCTCAATGGCAGAGCCAGAGAAAAATATTCTCTTTATCTTTCTTTTCTTTGAGAACTTTTGTCACCCATTGTTTGTTGTTGGGAAAAATGGTAATTGTGTTGGCTGGGATGATGTTATGCACACAAAAGATCACATATGATGACACAATGTCCACCTGCTCATTAATGTTGCTAGAGGGAGCTATTAGGTTGCACCACTCAGTGGCTTCAAAGTATCCTTGTAGCTTGTCGATACTGTCATTTATCCATTGCTTGACATTTTTAACAACCTTCTCTGCTCAAAAATAGTAGTAGCATAAATTGTGGTGTTAAATGATTTGGCCAAAGTATCACCAAGACCTTCCTGGTCTGCTGTGGTCTGTACCTATCAAAAGTAGTCCATGGTAGGACAACTGGATTGCTCTCCAATTGAACATCTGAGAGACCATTTTTCCTACCTGCCAAATATTGTGTAGATCCCTATTACTACAAAAAACAGCTCTGTCAAGTGTCTGACTCTACAACACCTCTGAAGGTGTGCTGTGGTATCTGTAAGTTGTGAGGGCAGGGCTCTATGCACTGGATTTGTTTGCCCAGAAAATCGTACAGATGCTCCCTTAGGCTGAGATCTGACCTGCAGTTTTTGGAGATGCTCTGACCCAGTCATCATCATGATGTCCTTGTCATGGCAGTCAGAATCTTAAAACTGCCATTTTGCTCCTTCAAAAAAGGACCTAAATGTTCACTGGCTGCCTAACATATTCACCCACTGAAAGGTGCCATTGTAAACAACTACAATGACACCACTTTACCTGTCAGAACGTCATTATATTGCTGTTCATTGATATACAACATACTCTACTAACAAACTGGCTACAATATTGTTCTATGATATTGATGCCAGACATCACATTGTGGTAAGAAGCTTACCTCTGTGATTCGTCCTACTACGACATCTCCAACCTCACCATTGAATCTGTAGTTGAAACCAGTGCAAAGAAGAAAAAGGATTATAGGGATATGTTCTTTAAATGAATGTAAATAATCAAAAGCCATTTGCATGTAAATCAAGCATACGTAGTTTATACTTGATGTTTGAGGACAAACGTTTTAAATGTAGCCTATTTAGCAAATCCTCGAGTGACTCTTACCTGGTTTTAGAGGTCTGACACAGATTAACTTGTCAACTCTCTGCACTTCTCAGCAACTGAGGCAGTAAGCTTCTCTTCATCAACGTAGGTACCATGACCCCTAAGAGAACCCATTATAATTGTGATGCCCAATCAAGAATTACAAAGCATACAGAGGTGGAATACATGAGAGGCAGGGTAATTATAACCCCCAGTTGTTCTCAGCTCAAGCTCATACACACATGTTATACATACAGACATTCAACTGGTCTGTGTGGTGTGTGTGTGGGTGTGTGTGTGTGTTTATTTATTATTATTTTAGGGGTGTCCCAATACATCGATTATTAGATTCATCGCAATTCAACACATGACCATTCAAAACAATTCATAATGTTCAAAAACAATTATTTTTCATATTACTAAATCACAAGAACACAGCTGCAGCGCGCGACAGGAAATAAAAGGGCTCATGCCACCCGGACATCTTAAGAAACAGACCAGGGGGAACATAGTAAAACCAACTCTAAACTCTCTGGCTACAGTTACAGAGCGTGAGATTCACCCAACGGGTGTAAAAGCTAGTGTTTGGGAAGCAGGGCTGTAGTGCTGTGATGCGGACGCTGGAGCCCAGATACAAACTTCCAAACCAAAGTATTTTTCCCAGGAAGCAGTTCCCGAACTGTACAATGAGACCAAAAGGAATGTGATGCATGCTTTGATTGTGAAAGGCAAAATCTTTAGTTTGTTGTGGGATTTATGCTGCTCATTGGGGATTTTGTTTGGGTATCATTTATTATGCCTGAATAAGCTAACTTTTTTGTTGGTTTGGATTGAATTAGCTGTTTTCTACAATTGTCTACAGAAGCATGTGTGTGGTGGGGAGGGTCTGACAGTTTGAGTGGCCAGAAAAAATAAATAAGCCTTTTTTTTTTTTTTTTAATTAGACTATTACAGAAATCTGTGAAAACCACTTTTGATTAAAATAAGTATTGATTTTTAAAGACACTTCATTAATTTGTTTTCCTAAAAAATGTGGACTTCATTCCACCAAAGTCTCTTTGTACTGTTAACAGAGATATATATTTTTAAAAATATTGTTTTTGATACAGCAAATGTTTTGCAGGTAACTGGAAATCTTTATTGTGAATTAGAACAGCTTTTGCTGTATATGCCACTGCTACCTTTTTCCTGTTGGTTCCCTGGTGGAAATATATTGGATCATTCAGTGGTTTGACACAAATATTCCTCTGGAGTTAAACCCATTCTCTCGTATATGTATACGATGAGGAGCTGCTGTATGAAAATGGGAAGATTGTCTTCCACCAGAAAATTAGAGTTAGGGTATATTTCTTTTATGATTCCAATCCATTCCTCTTTTATTGTGGCTCAGCATTTAAATAACTTCTATCAGATTTGATGGTTTAGTCACAGAGTTTCTCATACCCAAAAATATTATGCTTTTCTTTCACAAATTTGGGAACGATGGTCCAAAATTGCGATACAATGTACAAAACAGTGAAATTTCTCTTGGCCTGGCCAGCCAGCATTCTGGGTACTCAGCACCCCTAAAACCTGTAATCGCCCCTGAAACGTACATTATCTGAAAAATTCTAGTTGTTGTCTACAATTGATGTAAGAATTTTAAATTTCAATGAAACAAAAAATTTCCTGTCACCCAGAGCGCCATTACTGTTTTGACCCCTTTCTGAACTGTCTTGTGGACTTGTCTAAAGGTTTGTTTCACTCACTGTGTTACCAGACGTTGTGAAAATGTCTAGTTTGTCCTGCTGAACTTGGCAAATAGCATGTGCAGTCACTGTCTTAGGTCTGTCATTGTCATTGATCTTGGAAAATCTCTGAATCATTGAGACCGGTCGACCGAGCAAACACCCCCCCCCCCCACACACACACACACACACACACACACACACCAGAACAATGCCACAGGAAACACCGCTGTTATAACGGCTACATTCAGAAATATCTGTTAAATACTTTATTTTGTGGTTGTCCATTGCAAATAAAAATTGTATACTGTATAATTTAAGCAAGTCAGCTCAAGTGCAGCTGCATGCAAAGTGAAATAATTTCAAACGTGCAAAAATGGTATACCTAATTATTAGGGGGTACAAACATGTATCACAACCCTGTACCAACGCCAATCATCCATTCATTTTCCTCCCGTGACAACATGTGCTGATGTAGACTAACATTTGCAGATCCCGTAGGAAACCGACCTGCCCTACCTCATGAATCCTGGTGTCCGAAGTGATCACATCGCCGGGCACGACGAGATCTTTTCGATCAAGGAAGACACTGATAATGACACTGTTTTTCGAACAGTTGGTAATCTCATGTCCACAGCCATGCTCCTCTGCTCCTTTTTCTTCTTCTCGCTTTCACTTTGCGGATGGTGCTTTGTAAACAAGATGATGCTTTCTACCGCCCTCTACTGAGATGAACGGTTTAATGTTGTTTTCTATTGGTTCTAACAATTGTGAACATATTGTGATTGCTTTGTCCCTGCAGTAACGTGGGAAATCAGGCATACGCGTGCATATTGCCAGCAGGAGAATCATTTGTCGTATACTGATAAAAGGAAACTACTTTTCATCTGATTTTTTTTCTTTTACTTCCTCAAATGCCAAACGTTTGGTAGTAGACATAAAGTTGCAATCTCGCCACCTGCTGTTGTGGAGTGCCCGCCGCAGATTTATTTGTCTGTAGTCATCCATATTCTCTTTTAAAGTCAGAGGACTGTAGTCTGTCTTTTCACTGCTAGTTTTATTTTCTTTTTAGGTGCCATCATAGTTGAAACTACTTCTTTTGGGTCCATTAACTCAACATTTTTTTTCATTTGATGTTAAGGTGTACTCGTTGTCCACCAGATGTCAGTGTCGAACCGCGTTTGCGTTTAAACCAACCAATGTTCGCCATAACAGAGATATGACGTCAGAAGTCAACAGGACGCAAGTTTGTCCGTCGTCGCCAATCAGCTTTGAGTGAGACAGACTCATGTAAAGATGCGTCGGTGGACAATAGAGGAACAAGACACTGAACGCTTTACCGTTATAAATGCCGCTGGTCCAGACAGTATACTAATTGATTACAGCTGCCGGAGCGGAAGATTAACGACTTAGTTGTCAGACGCAGGACCCTGTGCGGTGTTGTGGTTTGCTTTTGTGGGCTTCGTTGCTTTTGTTTTTTCCGGTCAGAGAAGTCGTTGCTTTAGACTGCTCGTTCGCTTCAAGTTGGAAAGCCAGTGTTAGCCCGGTTAGCTATGTAAGCTCTTCAGCTGCTGGGACCCTTCTGTACGACATCCATGTATTGATAGCCCCGAACAAACGACCCGCCGAGGCCTATCTCAAATCTTTAATTTCCACGAAAACAGTGCTCATGCGTCACTGGGATTTAAATAGTATTTTCGGGGGTATAACGGGGCACTGACGATCTGGCATTGCAACACTGGAGTGTCGAGGCGGAGTGAGTTAGCCGTCATGTATTTCCTAACGGGCTGGCCCCGGAGGCTGCTTTGTCCACTGAGGAGTGAAGAGGAGCCCTTTCACATCCAACCCAGCTCCCACAGGTTTTACTTCGCCGTGCTCTCAGAGACGCAGCTCAGTATCTGGTACAGTCGGGTAAGTCTACCAGCAGCGGCTTCGGGTCACTCACTCTCATAAACCCAGCTGTCCCGACAATAACAACCTCGTGTGGGTTCTGCTTTCACTTCAGCCAAGTCCCAAGCATGTAAAGCTGCTGCCGCACGTACAATTGTCCTTTCATTGTGTTTGTAGTACCCTTCAAAGTACGTGGCGATCTGGCAGCATGCCCTGTGAGTTAAATAATTGATAGAGAAAATAATTGCTAGAATCAGTGATGCATCGTGGTGAAAACCTTAAATCATGTGTTACTGAACGGTACTCAGATGTTCCATATGTTCTTATATGTCATAACAGTGTGAGTATATCCGTATACGTGTGCAGTTCCTTTTCATTTACATTTCATGTCCCTCATTTACATTCATAATAAAGGTCTGGTGGCTGTCCATCCCCTCAGTTACTGAACACTTCGGCGGCCAGAGGGTACTGTCTTTACTTTGGGTGGCGACAGATACATTCGGTTTGTTTAAGATTCAAGTCCAGCGTCCACTCCCAAAACTGTAACTCTGACTTTCACAGTGCAGAATGTTGTCTACAGAGGTTGACACTTGGATGGTTTTCACATTCTTTTGCTGTGTGGGTGGAAAAACTCTCTTTGCTTCTCAGGAATCAGAATATAAAAATAAGAGGGAGAAATATTGTTTTCAGCAGCTTTTAAAAGCTCTATCTTATTTAAACTCAAAAGCAAGTGGTCTATCTGACCTGACTGTAGTAGAAAAGTCAGAATTTTATAAATACAATCTCAGTTGCAACTGTCTGTGAAAATTGCTGTGTAGGATATTTGTTTCAGTAGTTTCAATATTTTCTTACAGCTGCAAGAAAAGTCAGTCTTCAATTAGGGATGTTCTGATCCACATTTTGTGCTCCAATACCGGTTCTGATACCCTGGGTAAAGTATCTGTCGATACTGATACAGATCCGATTCAAAAAATAATTATACCAATGTTGAATCTCCTAAGAAACTCTTCGGCTCACTGATTGTAATAGTTAGTTCAAATAGAACTTTAACATCCAATTAAAAAAAAATCAGCTGAATAAACCAATAGCTTCACTAGCTTAGTAAACAAAGTATTCCACACAAAATAACATTCTGTCTAGACTGGTTCTGCCGTTGGATTGATTGGTGCCCACTCAGTAACACAGAGAGAGGGGGGCACTTTTCACATTTGGAGATTTTGCTGTGTTGTGGTTCATAAGTCACAAATCACTCAATGTCAGTGACTTCCTCAAGCAGATTTCTCATCTCACTCACTGGCAGGTTCTTACTTAATTCTTTCCCCACCATTGACGAGTTATTCCATCAATCTGTGTTTTCACTGTTACACTGTAGGCGATGCTGATGTGGATGATGTGAATTACTTTCCTTTTAGTCACTTTAAATCTGCGTATGTCTTTCATCACCAATTTTTCACCAGATCTGTAAAACCCAAGTCATAGCCTAAGTATCATGAATCCATAAGTCTTTCTGTGATTACACACCTGCATCTCTTCTCTCACAGTGAACAATTTTGAAGTGTACTCCACCATAAACAATCCATTTGTTTACCAACAGAGGTCACTTGGGCATTTTCGGAAGTTTGTTGCGACATGCATTGTGGGAAGCGGAGCTCCACAAAGTTGCCTGGTCATGAATTTTGTATATTTTGTAGTGCAAAACTGCATTCTACACAGTTTTAATAATAATCTATGTTCACTTTCATTGTTCAAAATGGTTGTTGTCTTGACTATTTCCTTTTTTATGAACAAACAGAATGTAAACCCAAATGTAGGTCAGATTTTGACAACTACGTAACAATCGTACAAACTGCAACAATCCGAACTGCATAACAATAGTGCAATCTGAGATAACTGTGCAAATAATTTCAGTCACAGTGGTGTACAGTAACACTAGTGTGAATGTGTACGCTTTTTCACACACCAGAAACTACACTGGGAGTGGGCGAAACAGTTTGAACACATCCAACTGTTTTCTTTAGCAGTGCATGCTGTATTCCCACACAGCTAAGATTAAACCACAAAATTGTGCAGTTTTGATTGTTGCAGGAAAAACATCTGTGAGCTTCAAGAGATTTATAGTTTCTGAGCTCATCAAATGTGTATGCACTTGTACCATACACGCGATAGTTGGTAATATCAGTGGATGAGGGTTGGGAGGTACCAGTGCAGCATCAGCTCTCCAGCTGCTAACTGCTCACATGTTGACAATTTAGCAAAATACCTTTCCCTGAAAGAGCTAGAGGAGGTGTCTGGGGAGAGGGAAGTCTGGGCATCCTTGTTAGACTGTCGCCCCCACGACCCGGCCCCGGATAAGTGCAAGACAATGGATGCATCTTCAATGGGCAATCTTTGTTAAGTTTGTCTCTATAAGGTTTCACTCATTTTTGTTTTGTTTCTCGCTGTAGCCTCCCTGCAACACAGTATACATACAGTATATAAACACAAACATCATAAGAGGCCAAATTAATTTAAATTGAATACAAAAAACACAAATTCCTCTGCCACTGCAGGACATATGTAACTTAGCTTAAAGCTTGCATTTTAACTAAAATATTTAAAACATATTGGTCCCTGACCAGCCGCTACTGTGGATCGTCAGGAAGATGGCAGGATTGTCCCAGTTCATGTGTGATGCACTCTGGGGGGGACAGCACATGTCACAGTGATGTCACATGATCTCAAAGGGCTGACCCTTTAGTGGTGAAGACAGTGAAAGCATGCCTTTAGGTCATTTCTATCCTGGCCCTTGTCCTGGCATGGGCATGATTTGAGGCCTGCTGTGCTTCCTGGGGGTCCGTGTATGGTGTCAGGAGAAAGGACTGGCAGGCATATCCCCTGACCACCAGAAACACACCAGACAATTCACCTGTTAATACAAAACCTCATCATCACAACCTCAGAAACAGAGTGACGTTCTGTACACAGCCATGATGTAAAAAGTGGTTATCGATAGAAGTGGTGTGGCTCACCTTGTGATAGGTGCTGATAGATTCCAGAGGTCCAAAAGACTCGGGAGTCATGGACCGAGCCAGGCCACTTTGCCACAATACTGATGAGACAGTCAGCATTTACCATCTGAAATGATAAGATGAAGACTATTAAACCACACAATGAATATCACAAGCAATGCACAGTATTAATTAACCCATAAAGGCCCAGTGCTACATTTGTATCAGTTCCCAAATGAATTTTCTCTATATCTAACCTTTCTTAAGTGGTTTATCACCATTTATTATAATGTTATCTTCTGTACTTTGAATTTTATCAGTATAAATCAGGTATGTTGCTATATTTAACTTACTGATCAAGACGATGTTCATAAAAGCACAGATTAAAGTCGGGGGCGTTATGTCAAAAAAAAATCAGAGAAAACTGCAAAAAAAGTGACTTTTTCAATAAAATCTATCATTAATTGAACATAAAACAAGCATTTCCATCTACCGTCATTCATCCAACTTCATGGGTTTTACGCCTCTGAACATCCAAATGGGTCATATCTGATGACCATGAAAAGATGACAAAGTACATTTTACACCAACAATTTACATGTATTGATAGGATTAGTGGATCAACAGGCATGAAACAGTTTAGATCAGTAGATGGTTTTGGTTGGTGATGGATGTCTTTATGGGTTAACTGACAATATCAGAAAATCATGAATCATTGTAAGATAAGATAAACTTTATTTATCCCAAATGGTCAATGAAGTCAGTGAGCTCATCTATTTATCAAAGTTATACAGTCTGATGGAGTTACATTTACACTCACATCTGCAGTCAATTTCACTTCACTATGTTTTTGGAGATGTTAATTACCTATTTGGATTGTAATTGTGATGGTTTCAGCGGAGCAGTGGATGTGTGTGCTCTACTTACTCATTCAGGCGGTCTGTAGTCCTTTGCCATGCTGTCTCCCATTGTTTTTATAACTGGCGGTGTTGCCTTTCTTTTTGATTTGGTCCTTTACCTTCTTGTAAGCCAAATTGAGGAGTTCTGTGTATGATGGGGGGGGCACTAGTTGCCATGGTGAATCAGTGAATCTTTGATCAATGGCAGGTTCTATTGAGGAAGCCGCGTGCACGCACTTATCCAGGATGAGTTACACCTGTCTTGATGAATCCGTGTCTGGTCATCCTGGATTGGTCTTTGTGCAACTGATTAAGCCTAGACACCCTTGTTTTGGATTCGTTGAACCCGGCTTAGTCACTTATGCTGGATGTTGGAATCCTAGTTTGTGCATTGGGCCCCTAGTCTGCAAATTTCCCAAGTGTGTTGTGAAAACATGAAGCCACCATCAGTACACAGAGAATGTAAGCAGACTTTTAGGATCCAGGAATCAGCAGATAAACTTTAGAGATGAATGTCTACATATGTAGCAGTTCCAAATTTTCCAGTGAGGAAGGGTTTATCCCATTTTTCAAAGTGGGTGCTCAACTTCTAATTAAAGCTAAACCGTATGTGGCATTTTTACACTTTCCTCTTGACATCTTAAAATGCTCATTATAAGTGTGTGTCAAACTAAAACGTAAAAGAAATCCACCACGTTTTGAACTAAAAATGTTTAAATCTCATATATTTCTGATAAAAGTCTGACGAATCATTTTATTTGGTCCGAATAAAATAATTGGCCGAGCCTGGCTGAGCCTCACGTCAGTCATCCATTACCGCCATCCCACATCCAATACTGATGCCTCTGAATCTGACGTTTCACTCGCGTTGCTTCTCCTGTCACTGACTGCGCAGTCTCCTGTCTAGGGCTGTGAATGGATAGGACTCAAATGCACAGTATTGAAGGAAAAACAGATTTATAAACAGAAACAACAACCAAAGGGAACAAACAGAAAAAAACCCAACTGCAGCAGTCAAGATTCTGATGAATGAAGGATGGAGATGAAGTCCAGGAGTCAGGTGTACTTGACTCTGCAGACAGGTCCGCGGTACTCTGCGTACATAGGATGATAAATGTATGGACTATGAAACCTCAAATGTCTACAGACAGTGGCGGAGTCTGCACGCTCATGGTACGGCCCAGTCTGCCCAGGTGATGAGGTGCAGTGAAGACCCAGTGCTGCGCAGATCAGACCCTTAAATACAAGGTCTCCTAATGAAACAGGAGTCGCTGCTGTGCAGCCGGTGTATGATGTGTCTGATTGCTGAGAGAGGGGTCCGCGGCCATGCTGAAGTGGACCGGACCTCCGCCTCTACCTCCACTTCCACCACGCGCATCAGCTGAGAGGAGGGGAGCATCAGAGCTCAGGCAGGGGGAAGTGGGCGGGGCTTTGGAGGGAGGGGGGTTGTTCATGTTCAAATTTTTACTA
This sequence comes from Sphaeramia orbicularis, assembly GCF_902148855.1. Classification (NCBI taxonomy): domain Eukaryota; kingdom Metazoa; phylum Chordata; class Actinopteri; order Kurtiformes; family Apogonidae; genus Sphaeramia; species Sphaeramia orbicularis. The sequence goes on along the minus strand of NC_043968.1, from coordinate 66,488,760 downwards.
AGTGCTGTGAGACATGGCACATCAGTAGGTATAGCTTTAAGGTTAATTAGAAGTTTTATAATTTCTTGAAACATGATTGAGCATTAGATTGACGAGCACTGAAAATGTGCAATAATCACTCAAAATGACTATATATGTATGTGTACTGTCCTCACTAAGATGTCTGTACTTAGTCTGAGCTAGACAGTGAGCTAAACTCTGAATTGATGATGCAAGATATGTCCTCTTTGAAGTTTGCAGCTTTAATGTCCATTCTAGACATCGGGCAAATTGACAGAGTAACACTACAAAATAAAGACAAAATAAATCCATTAGTGATGTCTATTAATGACGTGCATATTCACAGAGAATACAAAGATGCAATTACTATAAACTTAAATTGACTGCCAACACAACAGTCATCTAGTAAATAAAGGTTACTTTAAAAGCTTGCATATTATGTCTAAACACAATCAATAAATCTACATAAACTTAGCATGAGCGTGCATAAATGATTAGCAACCCATCTCCGACTGCTAGCACAAGACGAATTAGCTCAAACATGTCACCAACACATTGTAGCAAACACATCCAAAACAACGTCATAAACCTGTTTCCAATGGCATGTTTGCACGTGAAACTACCCAGCAAACAACAGAATGATTAATACATACAGGCGTTGCTTCTGCAGGAGTCACACAAAGTCCAATCCAACATCAGTTGAAAACTTTGCTCGCTTTTCTCCTCTTAGCCACGTGCACAGTCCACACACAGTTCCGGCGCCTGGCTCTACAGTGTGTTTGTAGCACCAAAACTAAAGCATGAGTTTCAAAATAAGAGTCCATATGTATAAATAACTTAAGACTTGCTTGAAAGGCAGAACAGTGTGTGTGTGTGGTGTGTGTGTGTGTGTACATATATATATATATATATATATATATATATATATATGCCTGTGCAATTATATTATCATGAAAGATTGCAATTTAAGGCTCAGATTTAGAAGGATTTTGGGGGATCTAGCAGCAGAAATGAAAACAAACATAACCTCTGGTGATATTTTGTTTTTAGTGACACTGTGAAGAGAGAGGTACTGTGT